>NC_088216.1:92028363-92239133 GCF_036934945.1 Oncorhynchus masou masou
TTTATTTAACCAGGTAGGCTAGTTGAGAACACCTTTATTTAACCAGGTAGGCAAGTTGAGAACACCTTTATTTAACCAGGTAGGCTGGTTGAGAACACCTTTATTTAATCAGGTAGGCTAGTTGAGAACACCTTTATTTAACCAGGTAGGCTTGTTGAGAACACCTTTATTTAACCAGGTAGGCTAGTTGAGAACACCTTTATTTAACCAGGTAGGCTAGTTGGGAACACCTTTATTTAATCAGGTAGGCTAGTTGAGAACACCTTTATTGAACCAGGTAGGCTAGTTGAGAACACCTTTATTTAACCAGGTAGGCTAGTTGAGAACACCTTTATTTAACCAGGTAGACTAGTTGAGAACACCTTTATTTAACCAGGTAGGCTAGTTGAGAACACCTTTATTTAACCAGGTAGGCAAGATGAGAACACCTTTATTTAACCAGGTAGGCTAGTTGAGAACACCTTTATTTTACCAGTTCGGCTAGTCGAGAAGAAGTTCTCATTTACAACTGCGACCTGGACAAGATAAGCAAAGCAGTGCGACACAAACAACAGCACAGAGTTACACATGGAGTAAACAAACATACAGTCAATAATACAATAGAAAAATCTATATACAGTGTGTGCAAATGTAGTGAGATTTGGGTGGTAAGGCAATAAATAGCCTATGGTGGCGAAGTAATTACAATTTAACAATTAAACACTGGAGTGATAGATGTGCAGAAGATGAGTGTGCAAGTAGAGACACTGGGTTGCAAAGGAACAAGAAAATAAATAACAGTATGGGGATGAGGTATTTGGATGGGCTGTTTACAGATGGGCTATGTACATGTGCAGTGATCCGTCACTAACTTTAAGCTGATGCTTAACGCTAGTGAGGGAGATATGGGTCTCCAGCTTCAGTGATTTTTGCAATTTGTTCCAGTCACTGGCAGCAGAGAACTGGAAGGAAAGGCGGCCAAAGTAAGAATTGGTTTTGGGGGTGACCGGTGAGATATGCGTGCTATGGCTGGGTGCTGCTATGGTGACCAGTGAGCTGAGATAAGGTGGGGCTTTACCTAGCAAAGACTTATAGATGGAAGCGTGGACGCCTCATAGATGGATGCCTTACTATCCAAGATGGCGTAGCAGTCAGACGTGTTTGTCCTTCGTCTTGTCATGTCCCATGTATATATATTTTTCTATATTTTTCTTTGCATATCTTTTTATATTTTTCTAAACCCTTACTTCAAAATACTCTCCTGCAACCCGCCTCACCCAATGTGGTGTGGACCTGCTTTTTCTCTAAATTACTTTTCTTTGCCTCTATTACTGTAATCTCTCCAACATCAACTAGCCAGCTAACTAGCCAGCTAACGGTCATCAGCTAACCTCTAGCTTGGAAAGCTCTCGCCAGTTTGTACAACGCGATTCAACCAGAGCATACCGGACCTATTTTTCTCTCCATATCCCCGGATTCCTATCGCAAGCTCTGAACCTAGAACCTTCCGACCATCGCAGCTAAAGTCCCCTGAATGCTAGCTCTCTAGAGCAAAACGAACTGTTGGCTTACGAGGCCCATCGAATACATTCCGAAGCCACTAGCTAGCAGTCAGCTATCCTTTGCTAGCGGTCATCAGCTACCTTTATCCCGGACATCTCTCGCCAGTCTGTACAGCGCGACTCACACCAGAGCTAGTCGGACTTATTCTTCTCCATATCTCCGCAAGCTCTGAACCGATTGTTATTTTTTATTATGAATTTTTTTGTATGCCCCTGTAATTATAGCAGCTGAACGCACAGCCGCTAATCTTAAATGCTTTTTCTAGAGACAATATCTCTTTCATTATATGCACAGGTTTACCCCCACTGTATTCTCATCCTACTATACCTTTGTTTGTACATTGTGCCTTTGTAACGGATGTGAAACGGCTAGCTTAGTTAGCGGTGTGCGCTAAATAGCGTTTCAATCGGTGACGTTACTTGCTCTGAGACCTTGAAGTAGTTGTTCCCCTTGCTCTGCAGGCCGCGGCTTTTTTTGAGCGATGGGTAACGACGCTTCGAGGGTGACTGTTGTTGATGTGTGCAGAAGGTCCCTGGTTCGCGCGAGGGGACGGTGTAAAATTTTACTGTTACACCTTGAATATATTCTACCTGCTCCTTTTACTCTCTGTTCTGAACGTACTAGGCGTCCAGTTCTGTTAACCTTTAGCCGTACCCTTATCCTACTCCTCCTCTGTTCTCTGTTGATGTAGAGGTTAATCCAGGCCCTGCAGTGTCTACCCCCACTCCCATCCCCGAAACTCTCTCATTTGTTGACTTCTGCAACCGTAAAAGCCTTGGTTTCATGCATGTTAACATTAGAAGCCTCCTCCCTAAGATTGTTTTATTCACTGCTTTAGCACACTCCACCAATCCGGATGTCCTAGCCGTGTCTGAATCCTGGCTTAGGAAGGCCACCAAAAATCTTTACATTTCCATTCCTAACTATAACATTTTCCGACAAGATAGGACTGCCAAAGGGGGCGGTGTTGCAATTTACTGCAAAGATAACCTGCAGAGTTCTGTCTTACTATCCAGGTCTATACCCAAACAATTAACCGTTCCAGAAACAAGTCTCTCATCATTGCCGCTTGCTATAGACCACCCTCTGCCCCCAGCTGTGCCCTGAACACCGTATGTGATCTGATTGCCCCCCATTTATCTTGACCTAAACTGGGACATGCTTAACACCCCGGCCATCCTACAATCTAAGCTTGATGCCCTCAATCTCACACAATTTATCAACGAACCTACCAGATATAACCCCAAATCCATAAACACAGGCACCCTCGTAGATATCATCCTAACTAACTCAACCTCCAAATACACCTTTGCTGTTTTCAACCAAGATCTCAGCGATCACTGCCTCATTGCCTGCATCCGTAAGGGGTCTGCAAGCAAATGACCACCCCTCATCACTGTCAAACGCTCCATAAAACACTTCTGCGAACAGGCCTTTCTAATCGACCTGGCCGGGGTATCCTGGAAGGATATTGACCTCATCCCGTCAGTAGAGGATGCCTGATTATTCTTTAAAAGTGCCTTCCTCACCATCTTAAATAGGCATGCCCCATTCAAAAAATGTAGAACCCGGAATAGATATAGCCCTTGGTTCACTCCAGACCTGTCTGCCCTTGACCAGCACAAAAACATCCTGTGGCGTTCTGCATTAGCATCGAATAGCCCTCGTGATATGCAACTTTTCAGGGAAGTTAGGAACCAATATACACAGGCGGCATAAATATACACCAGACATAAATACTCCTAGTAACTTTTCCTATTCATGAAAATCGCAAATGAAATGAAATAAATATATTCAAACACAAGCTTAGCCTTTTGTTAACAACACTGTCATCTCAGATTTTCTAAATATGCGTTACAGCCAACGCTAGACAAGAATTTGTGTAAGTTTATCATGGCATAATGCTATGCTAGGCTCTGCTGGCAGCAGGCAACATTTTCACGAAAATAATAAAAGGAACCAAATTAAATCATTTCAAATTCCTTATATTAAGCAAAGCAGACACCATCATTTTCTAGTTTTGAAAATGTACAGATAGTCAGGGGCATACTCCAACACTCAGAAATAATTTACAAACAATACAAACAATACATGTGTGTTTAGTGAGTCCTCCAGATCAGAGGCAATAGATGACCAGGAATGTTATCTTGATAAGTGTGCGAATTGGATGATTATCCTGTTCTGCTAAGCATTAAAAATGTAACGAGTACGTTTAGGGGGTTTAGGGTGTTTATGGTGTTTTGGGAATTTATGGGGTTGAGGGTGTTTAGGGGTTTGGTGTTTTTGAGGGGGGGGGGGTTAGGGTTTAGGTGTCAAGGAGAATGTATATTATTTTCATTTTGGAATTAGGTGAAGTAGAAGGAAAAGTTGTCCAAAATATAAATAGTAAGGTAAAGAACAGTTACAGCAAAAAACAACTTAATTAGCAGTTATTTTTCTAAAAACTGCATTGTTGGTTAAGGGCTTGAAAGTAAGCATTTCACTGTAAGGTCCACACCTGTTATATTCAGCATTTCACTGTAAGGTCCACACCTGTTGTATTCAGCATTTCACTGTAAGGTCCACACCTGTTGTATTCAGCATTTCACTGTAAGGTCCACACCTGTTGTATTCAGCATTTCACTGTAAGGTCCACACCTGTTGTATTCAGCATTTCACTGTAAGGTCCACACCTGTTATATTCAGCATTTCACTGTAAGGTCCACACCTGTTATATTCAGCATTTCACTGTAAGGTCCACACCTGTTGTATTCAGCATTTCACTGTAAGGTCCACACCTGTTATATTCAGCATTTCACTGTAAGGTCCACACCTGTTGTATTCAGCATTTCACTGTAAGGTCCACACCTGTTGTATTCAGCATTTCAATGTTGTATTTGGCGCATGTGACAACTGCAATTTGATTTGATTTGACTACTACCAGTATGGATGTATAGAGTCTGGAACCATGACTACTACTAGTATGGATTTATAGACTCTGGAACCATGACTACTACTAGTATGGATGTATAGACTCTGGAACCATGACTCCTACTAGTATGGATGTATAGACTCTGGAAACATGACTACTACTAGTATGGATGTATAGACTCTGGAACCATAACTAATTCCAGTATGGATGTATAGACTCTGGAGCCATAACTAATACCAGTATGGATGTATAGACTCTGGAACCATGACTACTACTAGTATGGATGTATAGACCCTGGAACCATGACTACTACTAGTATGGATGTATAGACTCTGGAACCATGACTACTACCAGTATGGATGTATAGACTCTGGAGCAGGAGCCATGACTACTACTAGCATGGATTTATAGACTCTGGAACCATGACTAGTACTAGTATGGATGTATAGACTCACGAAACATGACTACTACTAGTATGGATGTATAGACTCTGGAACCATGACTACTACTTGTATGAATGTATAGACTATAGAGGTAGCCATGACTACTACTAGCATGGATTTATAGACTCTGGAACCATGACTAGTACTAGATGGATGGATGTATGGATGTATAGACTCTGGAGCAGGAACCATGACTACAACCAGTATGGATTATATACTCTGGAACCATGACTACTACTAGTATAGATGTGTAGACTCTGGGCCATGACTACTATTAGCATGGATGTATAGACTCTGGAACCATGACTACTACTAGTATGGATGTATAGACTCTGGAGCAGGAGCCATGACTACTACTAGTATGGATGTATAGACTCTGGAACCATGACTACTACTAGTATGGATGTATAGACTCTGGAAACTTGACTACTACTAGTATGGATGTATAGACTCTGGAAACATGACTACTACTAGTATGGATGTATAGACTCTGTGGCCATGACTACTACTAGTATGGATGTATAGACTCTGGTGTAGGAGCCATGACTACAACCAGTATGGATGTATAGACTCTGGAAACATGACTACTAGTATGGATGTATAGACTTTGGAGCCATGACTACTACTAGTATGGATGTATAGACTCTGGAGCAGGAGCCATGACTACTACTAGTATGGATGTATAGACTCTGGAGCCATGACTACTACTAGTATGGATGTATAGACTCTGGAACCATGACTACTACTAGTATGGATGTATAGACTCTGGAACCATGACTACTACTAGTATGGATGATGCTCTGGGGCCATGAGACTAGACTCTGGAGCAGGAGCCATGACTACTACTAGTATGGATGTATAGACTCTGGAGCAGGAGCCATGACTACTACCAGTATGGATGTATAGACTCTGGAGACATCACTACTACTAGTATGGATGTATAGACTCTGGAGCCATGACTACTACTAGTATGGATGTATAGACTCTGGTAGCATGACAACTACTAGCATGGATGTATAGACTCTGGAAGCCATGACTACTACCAGTATGGATGTATAGACTCTGGAAACATGACTACTAGTACGGATGTATAGACTCTGGAACCATGCCTACTACTAGTATGGATGTATAGACTCTGGAACCATGACTACTACTAGTATGGATGTATAGACTCTGGAGCCATGACTACTACTAGTATGGATGTATAGACTCTGGAACCATGACTACTACTAGTATGGATGTATAGACTCTGGAAACATGACTACTACTAGTATGGATGTATAGACTCTGGAACCATGACTACTACTAGTATGGATGTATAGGCTCTGGGGCCATGACTACTACTAGTATGGATGTATAGACTCTGGAGAATGACTACTACCAGTATTGATGTTTATACTTTGGAGCCATGACTACTACAGTATGGATGTATAGACTCTGAAGCCATGACTACTACCATTACGGATGTATAGACTCTGGAGCAGGAGCCATGACTACTACAGTATGGATGTATAGACTCTGGAACCATGACTACTACCAGTATGGATGTATAGACTCTGGAACCATGACTACTACTAGTATGGATGTATACTCTGGAGCCATGACTACTACCAGTATGGATGTATAGACTCTGGAACCATGACTACTACTAGTATGGATGTTAGACTCTGGAGCCATGACTACTACTAGTATGGATGTATAGACTCTGGAACCATGAATACTACTAGAATGGATGTATAGACTATGGAAACATGAAACTACTACTAGTATGGATGTATAGACTCTGGAAACATGACTAGTACTACTAGTATGGATGTATAGACTCTGGAGCCATGACTACTACGAGTGTGGATGTATAGACTCTGGAGCCATAACTAATACCAGTATGGATATATAGACTCTGGAACCATGACTTGTACTAGATGGATGTATAGACTGAAACATGACTACTACTAGTATGGATGTATAGACTCTGGAACCATGACTACGAATTGTATGAATGTATAGACTATAGAGCAGGAGCCATGACTACTACTAGCATGGATTTATAGACTCTGGAACCATGACTAGTACTAGATGGATGTATAGACTCTGGAAACATGACTACTACTAGTAGGGATGTATAGACTCTGGAACCATGACTACTACTTGTATGGATGTATAGACTATAGAGCAGGAGCCATGACTACTACTAGCATGGATTTATAGACTCTGGAACCATGACTAGTACTAGATGGATGTATAGACTCACGAAACATGACTTCTACTAGTATGGATGTATAGACTCTGGAGCAGGAACCATGACTACAACTAGTATGGATTATATACTCTGGAACCATGACTACTACTAGTATGGATGTATAGGCTCTGGGGCTATGACTACCACTAGCATGGATGTATAGACTCTGGAACCATGACTACTACTAGCTTGGATGTATAGACTCTGGAGCAGGAGCCATGACTTCTACTAGTATGGATGTATAGACTCTAGAACCATGACTACTACCCGTATGGATGTATAGACTCTGGAACCATGACTACTACTAGTTTGGATGTATAGACTCTGTGGCCATCACTACTACTAGTATGGATGTATAGACTCTGTGTAAGCCATGACTACTACTAGTATGGATGTATAGACTTTTGGAGCCATGACTACTACTAGTGTGGATGTATAGACTCTGAAGCCATGACTACTAGTATGGATGTATAGACTCTGGAGCAAGAGCCATGACTACTACTAGCATGGATGTGTAGACTCTGGAGCCATGACTACTACTAGTATGGATGTATAGACTCTGGAACCATGACTACTACTAGCATGGATGTATAGACTCTGGAACCATGACTACTACTAGTATAGATGTATAGGCTCTGGGGCCATGACTTCGACTAGTATGGATGTATAGACTCTGGAGCAGGAGCCATTACTACTACCAGTATGGATGTATAGACTCTGGAGCCATGACTATTACCAGTATGGATGTATAGACTCTTGGAGCAGGAGCCATGACTACTACCAGTATGGATGTATAGACTCTGGAACCATGACTACTACTAGTATGGATGTATAGACTCTGGAACCATGACTACTACT
Source organism: Oncorhynchus masou masou (assembly GCF_036934945.1). Taxonomy (NCBI): domain Eukaryota; kingdom Metazoa; phylum Chordata; class Actinopteri; order Salmoniformes; family Salmonidae; genus Oncorhynchus; species Oncorhynchus masou. The sequence continues at coordinate 92,036,357 of NC_088216.1, forward strand.
AGTATGGATGTATAGACTCTGGAACCATGACTACTACTAGTATAGATGTATAGGCTCTGGGGCCATGACTTCTACTAGTATGGATGTATAGACTCTGGAGCCATGACTACTACCAGTATTGATGTTTATACTCTGGAGCCATGACTACTACCAGTATGTATGTATAGACTCTGAAGCCATGACTACTACCAGTATGGATGTATAGACTCTGGAGCAGGAGCCATGACTACTACCAGTATGGATGTATAGACTCTGGAGCCATGACTACTACCAGTATGGATGTATAGACTCTGGAACCATGACTACTACCAGTATTGATGCTTATACTCTGGAGCCATGACTACTACCAGTATGGATGTATAGACTCTGGAACCATGACTACTACCAGTATTGATGTTATACTCTGGAGCCATGACTACTACCAGTATGGATGTATAGACTCTGGAACCATGACTACTACTAGTATGGATGTATAGACTCTGGAACCATGACTACTACTAGTATGGATGTATAGACTCTGGAACAATGACTACTACTAGTATAGATGTATAGACTCTGGAGCAGGAGCCATTACTACTACCAGTATGGATGTGTAGACTCTGGAACCATGACTGCTACTAGTATGGAATTATAGACTCTGCAGCCATGATTACTACTAATATGGATTTATAGACTCTGGTACCATGACAACTACTAGCATGGATGTATAGACTCTGGAGCAGGAGCCATGACTACTACCAGTATGGGATGTATAGACTCTGGAAACATGACTACTACTAGTATGGATGTGTAGACTCTGGAGTCCTCACTACTACTAGAACGGATGTATAGACTCTGGAACCATGCCTACTACTAGTATGGATGTATAGACTCTGGAACCATGACTACTACTAGCATGGATGTATAGACGCTGGAACCATCACTACTACTAGTATAGATGTATAGGCTCTGGGGCCATGACTACTACTAGTATGGATGTATAGACTCAGGAGCCATGACTACTACTAGTATGGATGTATAGACTCTGGAAACATGACTACTACTGGTATGGATGTATAGACTCTGTAACCATGACTACTACTAGCATGGATGTATAGACTCTGGAACCATGACTACTACCAGTATGGATGTATAGACTCTGGAGCAGGAGCCATGACTACTACTAGTTTGGATGTATAGACTCTGGAAACATGACTACTACTAGTATAGATGTATAGACTCTGGAACCATGACTACTACTAGTATAGATGTATAGGCTCTGGGGCCATGACTACTACTAGTATGGATGTATAGACTCTGGAGCAGGAGCCATGACTACTACCAGTATGGATGTATAGACTCTGGAGCCATGACTACTACCAGTATGGATGTGTAGACTCTGGAGCCATGACTACTACCAGTATGGATGTGTAGACTCTGGAGCCATGACTACTACCAGTATTGATGTATAGACTCTGGAAACTTGACTACTACTAGTATGGATGTATAGCCATGACTACTACTAGTATGGATGTATAGACTCTAGAACCATGACTACTACTAGTATGGATGTATAGACTCTGGAAGGAGCCATGACTACTACTAGTATGGATGTATAGACTCTGGAAACATGACTTGTACTAGTATGGATGGATTGACTCTGGAGCAGGAGCCATGACTACTACCAGTATGGATGTATAGACTCTGGAAACATGACTAGTACTAGTATGGATGTATAGACTCTGGAACCATGAATACTACTAGAATGGATGTATAGACTATGGAAACATGAAACTACTACTAGTATGGATGTATAGACTCTGGAAACATGACTAGTACTCGTATGGATGTATAGACTCTGGAGCCATGACTACTACGAGTGTGGATGTATAGACTCTGGAGCCATAACTAATACCAGTATGGATATATAGACTCTGGAACCATGACTAGTACTAGATGAATGTATAGACTCACGAAACATGACTACTACTAGTATTGATGTATAGACTCTGGAACCATGACTACGACTTGTATGAATGTATAGACTATAGAGCAGGAGCCATGACTACTACTAGCATGGATTTATAGACTCTGGAACCATGACTAGTACTAGATGGATGTATAGACTCACGAAACATGACTTCTACTCGTATGGATTTATAGACTCTGGAGCCATGACTTCTACTCGTATGGATGTATAGACTCTGGAACCATGACTACTACTAGTATAGATGTGTAGGCTCTGGGGCTATGACTACTACTAGCATGGATGTATAGACTCTGGAACCATGACTACTACTAGCTTGGATGTATAGACTCTGGAGCAGGAGCCATGACTTCTACTAGTATGGATGTGTAGGCTCTAGGGCCATGACTACTACCCTATGGATGTATAGACTCTGGAAACTTGACTACTACTAGTATGGATGTATAGACTCTGGAAACATGACTACTACTAGTTTGGATGTATAGACTCTGTGGCCATCACTACTACTAGTATGGATGTATAGACTCTGGAGTAGGAGCCATGACTACAACGAGTATGGATGTATAGACTCTGGAAACATGACTAGTACTAGTATGGATGTATAGACTTTTGGAGCCATGACTACTACTAGTATGGATGTATAGACTCTGGAGCAGGAGCCATGACTACTACTAGCATGGATGTGTAGACTCTGGAGCCATGACTACTACTAGTATGGATGTATAGACTCTGGAACCATGACTACTACTAGCATGGATGTATAGACTCTGGAACCATGACTACTACTAGTATAGATGTATAGGCTCTGGGGCCATGACTTCGACTAGTATGGATGTATAGACTCTGGAGCCATGACTACTACCAGTATTGATGTTTATACTCTGGAGCCATGACTACTACCAGTATGTATGTATAGACTCTGAAGCCATGACTACTACCATTACGGATGTATAGACTCTGGAGCAGGAGCCATGACTACTACCAGTATGGATGTATAGACTCTGGAACCATGACTACTACCAGTATGGATGTATAGACTCTGGAACCATGACTACTACCAGTATTGATGCTTATACTCTGGAGCCATGACTACTACCAGTATGGATGTATAGACTCTGGAACCATGACTACTACCAGTATTGATGCTTATACTCTGGAGCCATGACTACTACCAGTATGGATGTATAGACTCTGGAACCATGAATACTACTAGAATGGATGTATAGACTATGGAAACATGAAACTACTACTAGTATGGATGTATAGACTCTGGAAACATGACTAGTACTCATATGGATGTATAGACTCTGGAGCCATGACTACTACGAGTGTGGATGTATAGACTCTGGAGCCATAACTAATACCAGTATGGATATATAGACTCTGGAACCATGACTTGTACTAGATGGATGTATAGACTCACGAAACATGACTACTACTGGTATGGATTTATAGACTCTGGAACCATGACTACGAATTGTATGAATGTATAGACTATAGAGCAGGAGCCATGACTACTACTAGCATGGATTTATAGACTCTGGAACCATGACTAGTACTAGATGGATGTATAGACTCACGAAACATGACTACTACTAGTAGGGATGTATAGACTCTGGAACCATGACTACTACTTGTATGAATGTATAGACTATAGAGCAGGAGCCATGACTACTACTAGCATGGATTTATAGACTCTGGAACCATGACTAGTACTAGATGGATGTATAGACTCACGAAACATGACTTCTACTAGCATGGATGTATAGACTCTGGAGCAGGAACCATGACTACAACTAGTATGGATTATATACTCTGGAACCATGACTACTACTAGTATAGATGTGTAGGCTCTGGGGCTATGACTACCACTAGCATGGATGTATAGACTCTGGAACCATGACTACTACTAGCTTGGATGTATAGACTCTGGAGCAGGAGCCATGACTTCTACTAGTATGGATGTATAGACTCTAGAACCATGACTACTACCCGTATGGATGTATAGACTCTGGAAACTTGACTACTACTAGTATGGATGTATAGACTCTGGAAACATGACTACTACTAGTTTGATGTATAGACTCTGTGGCCATCACTACTACTAGTATGGATGTATAGACTCTGGTGTAGGAGCCATGACTACAACTAGTATGGATGTATAGACTCTGGAAACATGACTAGTACTAGTATGGATGTATAGACTTTGGAGCCATGACTACTACTAGTATGGATGTATAGACTCTGGAGCAGGAGCCATGACTACTACTAGCATGGATGTGTAGACTCTGGAGCCAATGACTACTACTAGTATGGATGTATAGACTCTGGAACCATGACTACTACTAGCATGGATGTATAGACTCTGGAACCATGACTACTACTAGTATAGATGTATAGGCTCTGGAGCCATGACTACTACTAGTATGGATGTATAGACTCTGGAGCAGGAGCCATTACTACTACCAGTATGGATGTATAGACTCTGGAGCCATGACTATTACCAGTATGGATGTATAGACTCTTGGAGCAGGAGCCATGACTACTACCAGTATGGATGTATAGACTCTGGAACCATGACTACTACTAGTATGGATGTATAGACTCTGGAAACATGACTATTACTAGTATGGATGTATAGACTCTGGAACCATGACTACTACTAGTATAGATGTATAGGCTCTGGGGCCATGACTTCGACTAGTATGGATGTATAGACTCTGGAGCCATGACTACTACCAGTATTGATGTTTATACTCTGGAGCCATGACTACTACCAGTATGGATGTATAGACTCTGAAGCCATGACTACTACCATTACGGATGTATAGACTCTGGAGCAGGAGCCATGACTACTACCAGTATGGATGTATAGACGCTGGAACCATGACTACTACCAGTATTGATGCTTATACTCTGGAGCCATGACTACTACCAGTATGGATGTATAGACTCTGGAACCATGACTACTACCAGTATTGATGCTTATACTCTGGAGCCATGACTACTACCAGTATGGATGTATAGACTCTGGAACCATGACTACTACCAGTATTGATGCTTATACTCTGGAGCCATGACTACTACCAGTATGGATGTATAGACTCTGGAGCAGGAGCCATGACTACTACTAGTATGGATGTATAGACTCTGGAGCAGGAGCCATGACTACTGCTAGTATGGATATAGACTCTGGAGCAGGAGCCATGACTACTACCAGTATGGATGTATAGACTCTGGAGCAGGAGCCATGACTACTACCAGTATGGATGTATAGACTCTGGAGCAGGAGCCATGACTACTACTAGTATGGATGTATAGACTCTGGAACCATGACTACTACTAGCATGGATGTATAGACTCTGGAACCATGACTACTACTAGTATAGATGTATAGACTCTGGAGCCATGACTACTACCAGTATGGATGTATAGACGCTGGAACCATGACTACTACCAGTATTGATGCTTATACTCTGGAGCCATGACTACTACCAGTATGGATGTATAGACTCTGGAGCAGGAGCCATGACTACTACTAGTATGGATGTATAGACTCTGAGCAGTGAACCATGACTACTACTAGTATGGATGTATAGACTCTGGAACCATGACTACTACTAGCATGGATGTATAGACTCTGGAACCATGACTACTACTAGTATAGATGTATAGACTCTGGAGCCATGACTACTACTAGTATGGATGTGTAGACTCTGGAACCAAGACTACTATTAGCATGTATGTATAGACTCTTGAACCATGACTACGACTTGTATGGATGTATAGACTCTGGAGCCATGACTACTACTAGCATGGATTTATAGACTCTGGAGCCATGACTTCTACTAGTATGGATGTATAGACTCTGGAGCCATGACTACTACTAGTATGGATGTATAAACTCAGGAGCCATGACTAATACTAGTATGGATGATCCTAACTGACCTAAAACAGAGAATATTTATTATGATTAAATGTCAGGAATTGTGAAAACTGAGTTTAAATGTATTTGACTAAAGTGTATGCAAACGTCCGACTTCAACTGTATATTGGGAATAGGGCTCCATAGGGCACTGGTCAACAGTAGTGCACTATATAGGGAATAGGGTGCCATACGGCACTGGTCAACAGTAATGCATTATATAGGGAATAGAGTGCTATTTGGGACTATCCCTTACTTTTGCATAATGGATGTTTGAGCTAAAGTGTTGTTAAAGCACTCTCTGTCAGAAGGCTGGTAGATATCAGCGCTGTAGAAATACTCCCAGGTCTCAGTAAGTTACAGCAGATCTCTAACTCTGACATATGGAGTTTTGTATGAGTCTCTGTGTGTAGAGTAAAGGTGGTCTAGAGTTGTTTTCCCTCTGGTTGCACATGTGACAGGCTGATAGAAATTAGGTAAAACTGATTTAAGTTTCCTTGCATTAAAGTCCCAGGCCACTAGGAGCGCCACCTCTGGATGAGCGTTGTCCTGTTTGCGTATGGCGTTATACAGCTCGTTGAGTGTGGTCTTAGTGCCAGTATTGATTTGTGGTGTTAAATAGACAGCTAAAAATATAGATAAACTCTTGGGAAATAGTGTGGTCTACAGCTTATCATGAGATACTCTACCTCAAGCAAAACCTTGAGACTTCCTTAGATTTCGTGCACCAGCTATTGTTTACAAATATACCAGAGGCCACTTACCAGAGGCCACTGTTCTATCCTGCAAAAAAGCTTTAAACTCTCCAGCTGTATGTTTTTGATGTCGTCGTTCAGCCACAATACAGGAGAATACATGGTGACCCAGAGACAGAACAGACATGATGTTGTCATGGGCTGGCTCCCAAATGGCAACCTATTCCCTTTATAATGTGTTACTGACTGGGTGTAGTGTCTTTGGGCAGATATGTTACTGACTGGGTGTAGTGTCTTTGGGCAGATATGTTACTGACTGGGTAGTGTCTTTGTGCAGATATGTTACTGACTGGGTAGTGTCTTTGGGCAGATATGTTACTGACTGGGTAGTGTCTTTGGGCAGATATGTTACTGACTGGGTAGTGTCTTTGGGCAGATATGTTACTGACTGGGTGAAGTCTAATCAGTTGTGTTTTCATGATATTACTGTCCAGTCAATCAGACATTACAGTGCTGAAGTTTAAGACTGTTGAAACTGTTCAGATGACATTGTAAATACTAGGTTCTCAGAGAAATACGACCACAATCATGCTAAACATCACAGACCACATGAGTAACCCTGGACAGAGGTCATGTAGCCATATAAGATCACTCACCTATCCACTGAGGTTCTCTGGGCTGCAGTTCTATTATAGTTATCCCTCTGTTCTTGTTGCTGTTACTGTCTCTGTCTTCTGCCTCGGTTCACATTCCAGGTCCTATAGACGCTCAGCAGAACAGAGTCAGGGTTCTATATCAACAGATCTTCCTCCAGAGCTAGGTGAAGGTATCAGTCACCAGGGTTCTGTATCAACAGATCTTCCTCCAGAGCTAGGTGAAGGTATCAGTCCAGGGTTCTGTATCAACAGATCTTCCTCCAGAGCTAGGTGAAGGTATCAGTCCAGGGTTCTGTATCAACAGATCTTCCTCCAGAGCTAGGTGAAGGTATCAGTCCAGGGTTCTGTATCAACAGATCTTCCTCCAGAGCTAGGTGAAGGTATCAGTCCAGGGTTCTGTATCAACAGATCTTCCTCCAGAGCTAGGTGAAGGTATCAGTCCAGGGTTCTGTATCAACAGATCTTCCTCCAGAGCTAGGTGAAGGTATCAGTCCAGGGTTCTGTATCAACAGATCTTCCTCCAGAGCTAGGTGAAGGTATCAGTCACCAGGGTTCTGTATCAACAGATCTTCCTCCAGAGCTTGGTGAAGGTATCAGTCCATGGTTCTGTATCAACAGATCTTCCTCCAGAGCTTGGTGAAGATATCAGTCACCAGGGTTCTGTATCAACAGATCTTCCTCCAGAGCTTGGTGAAGGTATCAGTCCATGGTTCTGTATCAACAGATCTTCCTCCAGAGCTTGGTGAAGATATCAGTCACCAGGGTTCTGTATCAACAGATCTTCCTCCAGAGCTTGGTGAAGGTATCAGTCCAGGGTTTTGTATCAACAGATCTTCCTCCAGAGCTAGGTGAAGGTATCAGTCACCAGGGTTCTGTATCAACATATCTTCCTCCAGAGCTAGGTGAAGGTATCAGTCCAGGGTTCTGTATCAACAGATCTTCCTCCAGAGCTAGGTGAAGGTATCAGTCACCAGAGTTCTGTATCAACAGATCTTCCTCCAGAGCTAGGTGAAGGTATCAGTCCAGGGTTCTGTATCAACAGATCTTCCTCCAGAGCTAACTCTCTCTCTCCAGTGATGGTGCTTTTCAGAGGAGCTGATCTGTTCTGTGCTGTTCTGTTATGCACATCTCTGTAGTTTGTTAGATCAGGTATTAGAGACAAACTGGTTCTGTTGTGCTCCTCTCTGTAGTCTGTTTGATCAGGTCTAACTGAGGAACTGCTACTGAGATGAGGAAACACACAGCCTGTAGCCAGCAGCACTCATGCAAATTAGAGAACAAGGAGAGAGAGAGAGAGAGAGAGAGAGAGAGAGAGAGAGAGAGAGAGAGAGAGGAGTAGGCAGTGTGAGAGCGAGAGAGAGAGAGAGAGAGAGGAGTAGGCAGTGTGAGAGAGAGAGGAGAGAAAGAGCAGAGAGAGAGAAGAGAAAGAGAGAGAGAGAGAGAGAGAGAGCGAGAGAGAGAGAGAGAGAGGAGTAGGCAGTGTGAGAGAGAGAGAGAAAGAGAGAGAGAGAGAGAGAGAGAGAGAGAGAGAGAGCGAGAGAGAGAGAGAGAGAGAGAGGAGTAGGCAGTGTGAGAGCGAGAGAGAGAGAGGCAGTAAAAGAGAGAGCGGAAGGGTGGGGGGATAGTATGATAGCACTGTTAGACAAAGAGTTTCAGAGCAGAAGTTGACAATATGCTGAGAATCGGGAGAGGAGAAACAGTCTAGTAGCGTGAAACATAGATAGACAGGTAGAGTATGAAAGGCAGACGAGATTTTAAAAGACAGAGAAAGATTGCAAAAGTGAAAATGTCAACAACAACCCTGACAAAATGAGGAAGTGCAGAGTAGAGTAAAGTGACAGGCTCTGAGGTATGTTTACCTTTAACTGTAGCTACATCCCTCCCATCCATCTCAGTCAACCTCGGCTTACCTTTAACTGTGTAGCTTCATCCCTCCCATCCATCTCAGCCAACCTCGGCCTACCTTTAACTGTGTAGCTACATCCCTCCCATCCATCTCAGCCAACCTCGGCTTACCTTTAACTGTGTAGCTACATCCCTCCCATCCATCTCAGCCAACCTCGGCTTACCTTTAACTGTGTAGCTTCATCCCTCCCATCCATCTCAGCCAACCTCGGCTTACCTTTAACTGTGTAGCTACATCCCTCCCATCCATCTCAGCCAACCTCGGCTTACCTTTAACTGTGTAGCTTCATCCCTCCCATCCATCTCAGTCAACCTCGGCTTACCTTTAACTGTGTAGCTTCATCCCTCCCATCCATCTCAGCCAACCTCGGCTTACCTTTAACTGTGTAGCTTCATCCCTCCCATCCATCTCAGCCAACCTCGGCTTACCTTTAACTGTGTAGCTTCATCCCTCCCATCCATCTCAGTCAACCTCGGCCTACCTTTAACTGTGTAGCTTCATCCCTCCCATCCATCTCAGTCAACCTCGGCTTACCTTTAACTGTGTAGCTTCATCCCTCCCATCCATCTCAGCCAACCTCGGCTTACCTTTAACTGTGTAGCTTCATCCCTCCCATCCATCTCAGCCAACCTCGGCTTACCTTTAACTGTGTAGCTACATCCCTCCCATCCATCTCAGCCAACCTCGGCTTACCTTTAACTGTGTAGCTACATCCCTCCCATCCATCTCAGCCAACCTCGGCTTACCTTTAACTGTAGCCAACTCATTCTACAGTATCTACCTCTACCTCATTCTACAGTATCTACTTTTATATAACTATATCTCTACCTCATTCTACAGTATCTACCTCTACCTCATTCTACAGTAGGTACCTCTATACAACTCTACCTCATTCTACAATATCTACCTCTATATAACTCTACCTCATTCAACAGTATCTACCTCTATATAAAACTCTACCTCCAACTCATTCTACAATATCTACCTCTATATAACTCTACCTCTAACTCATTCTACAGTATCTACCTCTAACTCATTCTACAGTATCTACTTCTATATAACTCTACCTCTACCTCATTCTACAGTATCTACCTGTATATAACTCTACAATGACTCAGTACCTGTCCTGTTCCAGCCTGCTCTACCTCCATAACACATTCTCCCTCTCACTCTCCCTCTCCCTTTCTCGCCCTCTCCCTCTCTACCTCCTTCCTCTCTCTCACACACCCTCTATCCCTCTCTCGCCCTCTCTTGCACTCTCCCTCTCTATCTCTCCTTCCTCCCTCTCTCCATCTCTCCCTCCTCCCTCTCTCCCTCCTCCCTCTCTCCCTCCTCCCTCTCTTGGGGAGGATGTTCTCGTGGTAATAGATGGAGCAGAATGGTGGAATGGTATCAAATACATCAAACACATGGTGTGAGCCGTCCTCCCTTTAGCAGCATCCTGTGGTGTGTCGTCAAGGCTATGAGGAATACCTCTGCTCCATAATGTTATGCCATTCCAGACAAAAAGAACAATAGCTGAAAATGTAAGTTATTAAGCTTGAAGTGACACGCACACACCGTGAACAACGTTGTCCAACGCGTGCAAACCTCCATCTGCCTGGCCGGCTGATGTGTGACTTTGTGGGCAGGAGGCAGTGTGTGTGTGTGTGTGTGTGTGTGTGTGTGTGTGTGTGTGTGTGTGTGTGTGTGTGTGTGTGTGTGTGTGTGTGTGTGTGTGTGTGTGTGTGTGTGTGTGTGTGTGTGTGTGTGTGTGTGTGTGTGTGTGACTGAGTGGGCAGAGCAATCTGCTGCCCCCTCTCTCTCTGATAAACAACAGTTCTCTCTGAAACATCACTATTCCTTTTCACATTGCAGGGAATATGACGGGAGGACACTGCAGAAACAGGGAATATGACGGGAGGACACTGCAGAAACAGGAAATATGACGGGAGGACACTGCAGAAACAGGAAATATGACGGGAGGACACTGCAGAAACAGGAAATATGACGGGAGGACACTGCAGAAACAGGGAATATGACGGGAGGACACTGCAGAAACAGGAAATATGATGGGAGGACACTGCAGAAACAGGGAATATGACGGGAGGACACTGCAGAAACAGGGAATATGACGGGAGGACACTGCAGAAACAGGGAATATGACAGGAGGACACTGCAGAAACAGGAAATATGACGGGAGGACACTGCAGAAACAGGGAATATGACGGGAGGACACTGCAGAAACAGGAAATATGACGGGAGGACACTGCAGAAACAGGGAATATGACGGGAGGACACTGCAGAAACAGGAAATATGACGGGAGGACACTGCAGAAACAGGGAATATGACGGGAGGACACTGCAGAAACAGGAAATATGACGGGAGGACACTGCAGAAACAGGGAATATGACGGGAGGACACTGCAGAAACAGGAAATATGACGGGAGGACACTGCAGAAACAGGGAATATGACGGGAGAACACTGCAGAAACAGGGAATATGACAGGAGGACACTGCAGAAACAGGAAATATGACGGGAGGACACTGCAGAAACAGGGAATATGACGGGAGGACACTGCAGAAACAGGAAATATGATGGGAGGACACTGCAGAAACAGGAAATATGACGGGAGGACACTGCAGAAACAGGGAATATGACAGGAGGACACTGCAGAAACAGGAAATATGACCGGAGGACACTGCAGAAACAGGGAATATGACGGGAGGACACTGCAGAAACAGGGAATATGACGGGAGGACACTGCAGAAACAGGAAATATGACGGGAGGACACTGCAGAAACAGGATATATCTGCATTCTAGAGTAACAGTGACAGCATGTATCTGGGGGGGTCCAACTCGCAGTGTCATAGAGAATGCATCCCCCTCCCCAACGTAAAACGTATTTTGGATCATCCCTTTCCACTGTAAACAAATAGTACACATTCCCCCACAAATAACAATAGCTGTACTTCCCTGTTAAGGAATATTATATGAAGGGGAATGTTGACATCACCACCCGATGCAACGCAGAGCCAAAAGGTTGAGGGTTCGCTGACCTCCAAGGACCACCCTTCCCAAGGGAAAACAAGTATGCTAAAGTAAACTTAAATATACGACAAATTCAAATATGACTGGTACTTTTCTAGTATATCTTAAGTATACTATAAATATACTATCAACACAATTATTAAAAGTGTCCTTTAAATTAATAGTTTCTCAATTTTTAAGTATTCTATATGTTAACTATCATTACACTTAAACACACTCCTTAAAAGTGTATTTCAATTTCATATGCTTTCTTCATAATTTACTATATTCATTCAAATTACACATGGAGTTGTTTTTAAGTTGAAGCATAGAGTTCTGAAGTACTGTCTGAATTCCTTTCTGAATTTCTGTTCAGCAGATTGCAGAAGAAGTTGACAATGATAATGATTGTTTATTCCACATAAGGGAACAGCTGAGGGACATGCTTCCTGAAAGTATACTTTTTCCATGTCTCAAGAAAATTGACTTCAGTATACTTTCAAAAAAGTATATTTAACTTAATTGCAGCTGAAGTTTTGATTGATAATATAATGTACCGGCATCCCTAGCATGCATAGACCAGCTGACTGGTGTGTTTAGGGACATATTCAATCTCTCCCTATCCCAGTCTGCTGTCCCCACCTGCTTCAAGATGGCCACCATTGTTCCTATACCCAAGAATGCAAAGATAACTGAACTAAATGACTACCGCCCCATGGAACTCACTTCTGTCATCATGAAGTATATTTATCACAAACATAGTTAAATATATTAAAATATATGAATGAAGTATGACTTAAGTATATTTAAAAATGTTTTTTTCCCACTTGGATTCCATGTCATTACACTACAATCAGAGGGCTGTAGAAAATGATCAGCTAGGGAGACAACCGATTTTAAAAATGTTGATTCTATGTTTGTAATTATATAAAATATATGCAACTAATTTTCCACAAACAGGTTTCTGTGCCAATGCACCACACACAAACAATAAGCAACACTGTATATTGATTACCAACTTCGGAAACATCAACATCAGAGTCTTGCGTTTTCAACACCACAATCAAATAGACTATCTCAATCTTATGCCATTATGCCAGGGGCGGCAGGATAGCCTAGTGTTTAGAGCGTTCGACTAGTAACCAAAAGGCTTCATGTTCAAATCCCCGAGCTGACAAGGGACAAATCTGTCGTTCTGCCCCTGAATGTATTCTTAACTGACTTGCCTAGTTAAATCAAAATAAAATAAAAAATAAAGAGAAAATACATTCCTCCCTACCCTGTACCCAGTATCAAAGGCTGTACTTGACAATCTCTGAATATCATTAGACTTTTTGATGTTATTAAACTTTTCTCTTTCCATTCCTCAAATGGCCTGCGCACAGTTCGGGTGCTGGAAATATATCAGAGTGGAGTGGAGTGGACAAACATGCCCAGGTAGTATAATCAGATTAAAACATTGTGATTGGTTGAGGCTGGTTATGCCACATATAAAAGGTAAAACATTTCAAAGTAAAATTACTCATAATTAGGCTATATTGAAGCATTATAGTTCTAGGTGAGTGAGGAATAGCCACTTGGATCGGCAATATCTCCTGAATAACTGGGCCTGCTGGGAGCATAATCTCTCCAGAATAACTGGGCCTGCTGGGAGCATAATCTCTCCTGAATAACTGGGCCTGCTGGGAGCATAAGATTTCCTGAATAACTGGGCCTGCTGGGAGCATAATCTCTCTTGAATAACTGGGCCTGCTGGGAGCATAATCTCTCCTGAATAACTGGGCCTGCTGGGAGCATAAGATTTCCTGAATAACTGGGCCTGCTGGGAGCATAATCTCTCCTGAATAACTGGGCCTGCTGGGAGCATAAGATTTCCTGAATAACTGGGCCTGCTGGGAGCATAATCTCTCTTGAATAACTGGGCCTGCTGGGAGCATAATCTCTCCTGAATAACTGGGCCTGCTGGGAGCATAATCTCTCCTGAATAACTGGGCCTGCTGGGAGCATAATCTCTCCTGAATAACTGGGCCTGCTGGGAGCATAAGATTTCCTGAATAACTGGGCCTGCTGGGAGCATAATCTCTCCTGAATAACTGGGCCTGCTGGGAGCATAATCTCTCCTGAATAACTGAGCCTGCTGGGAGCATAATCTCTACTGAATAACTGAGCCTGCTGGGAGCATAAGATTTCCTGAATAACTGGGCCTGCTGGGAGCATAATCTCTCCTGAATAACTGAGCCTGCTGGGAGCATAAGATTTCCTGAATAACTGGGCCTGCTGGGAGCATAATCTCTCCTGAATAACTGGGCCTGCTGGGAGCATAATCTCTCCTGAATAACTGAGCCTGCTGGGAGCATAATCTCTCCTGAATAACTGAGCCTGCTGGGAGCATAAGATTTCCTGAATAACTGGGCCTGCTGGGAGCATAATCTCTCCTGAATAACTGAGCCTGCTGGGAGCATAATCTCTCCTGAATAACTGAGCCTGCTGGGAGCATAAGATTTCCTGAATAACTGGGCCTGCGGGGAGCATAATCTCTCCTGAATAACTGGGCCTGCTGGGAGCATAATCTCTCCTGAATAACTGGGCCTGCTGGGAGCATAATCTCTCCTGAATAACTGGGCCTGCTGGGAGCATAAGATTTCCTGAATAACTGGGCCTGCTGGGAGCATAAGATTTCCTGAATAACTGGCCCTGCTGGGAGCATAAGATTTCCTGAATACCTGGGCCTGCTGGGAGCATAATCTCTCCTGAATAACTGGGCCTGCTGGGAGCATAATCTCTCCTGAATAACTGGGCCTGCTGGGAGCACAAGATTTCCTGAATAACTGGGCCTGCTGGGAGCATAATCTCTCCTGAATAACTGGGCCTTCTGGGAGCATAATCTCTCCTGAATAACTGGGCCTGCTGGGAGCATTATCTCGCCTGAATAACTGGGCCTGCTGGGAGCATAATCTCCCCTGAATAACTGGGCCTGCTGGGAGCATAAGATTTCCTGAATAACTGGGCCTGCTGGGAGCATAAGATTTCCTGAATAACTGGGCCTGCTGGGAGCATAAGCTTTCCTGAACAACTGGGCCTGCTGGGAGCATAATCTCTCCTGAATAACTGGGCCTGCTGGGAGCATAATCTCTAATGAATAACTGGGCCTGCTGGGAGCATAAGATTTCCTGAATAACTGGGCCTGCTGGGAGCATAAGATTTCCTGAATAACTGGGCCTGCTGGGAGCATAATCTCTCCTGAATAACTGGGCCTGCTGGGAGCATAATCTCTCCTGAATAACAGGGCCTACTGGGAGCATAATCTCTCCTGAATAACTGGGCCTGCTGGGAGCATAATCTCTCCTGAATAACTGAGCCTGCTGGGAGCATAATCTCTCCTGAATAACTGGGCCTGCTGGGAGCATAAGATTTCCTGAATAACTGGGCCTGCTGGGAGCATAATCTCTCCTGAATAACTGGGCCTGCTGGGAGCATAATCTCTCCTGAATAACTGGGCCTGCTGGGAGCATAAGATTTCCTGAATAACTGGGCCTGCTGGGAGCATAAGATTTCCTGAATAACTGGCCCTGCTGGGAGCATAAGATTTCATGAATACCTGGGCCTGCTGGGAGCATAATCTCTCCTGAATAACTGGGCCTGCTGGGAGCATAATCTCTCCTGAATAACTGGGCCTGCTGGGAGCACAAGATTTCCTGAATAACTGGGCCTGCTGGGAGCATAATCTCTCCTGAATAACTGGGCCTTCTGGGAGCATAATCTCTCCTGAATAACTGGGCCTGCTGGGAGCATTATCTCGCCTGAATAACTGGGCCTGCTGGGAGCATAATCTCCCCTGAATAACTGGGCCTGCTGGGAGCATAAGATTTCCTGAATAACTGGGCCTGCTGGGAGCATAAGATTTCCTGAATAACTGGGCCTGCTGGGAGCATAAGCTTTCCTGAACAACTGGGCCTGCTGGGAGCATAATCTCTCCTGAATAACTGGGCCTGCTGGGAGCATAATCTCTCATGAATAACTGGGCCTGCTGGGAGCATAAGATTTCCTGAATAACTGGGCCTGCTGGGAGCATAAGATTTCCTGAATAACTGGGCCTGCTGGGAGCATAATCTCTCCTGAATAACTGGGCCTGCTGGGAGCATAATCTCTCCTGAATAACAGGGCCTACTGGGAGCATAATCTCTCCTGAATAACTGGGCCTGCTGGGAGCATAATCTCTCCTGAATAACTGAGCCTGCTGGGAGCATAATCTCTCCTGAATAACTGGGCCTGCTGGGAGCATAAGATTTCCTGAATAACTGGGCCTGCTGGGAGCATAGGATTTCCTGAATAACTGGGCCTGCTGGGAGCATAAGCTTTCCTGAATAACTGGGCCTGCTGGGAGCATAATCTCTCCTGAATAACTGGGCCTGCTGGGAGCATAATCTCTCCTGAATAACTGGGCCTGCTGGGAGCATAAGAATTCCTGAATAACTGGGCCTGCTGGAAGAATAATCTCTCCTGAATGACTGGGCCTGCTGGGAGCATAATCTCTCCTGAATAACTGGGCCTGCTGGGAGCATAATCTCGCCTGAATAACTGGGCCTGCTGGGAGCATAATCTCGCCTGAATAACTGGGCCTGCTGGGAGCATAATCTTTCCTAAATAACTGGGCCTGCTGGGAGCATAAGCTTTCCTGAATAACTGGGCCTGCTGGGAGCATAATCTTTCCTAAATAACTGGGCCTGCTGGGAGCATACGCTTTCCTGAATAACTGGGCCTGTTGGCAGCATAAGCTTTCCTGAATAACTGGGCCTGCTGGGAGCATAATCTTTCCTAAATAACTGGGATTGCTGGGAGCATAAGCTTTCCTGAATAACTGGGCCTACTGGGAGCATAAGCTTTCCTGAATAACTGGGCCTGCTGGGAGCATATGATTTCCTGAATAACTGGCCCTGCTGGGAGCGTAATCTCTCCTGCATAACTGGGCCTGCTGGGAGCATAATCTTTCCTGAATAACTGGGCCTGTTGGGAGCATAATCTTTCCTAAATAACTGGGCCTGCTGGGAGCATAAGCAATCCTGAATAACTGGTCCTGCTGGAAGCATAAGATTTCCTGAATAACTGGGCCTGCTGGGAGCATAAGATTTACTGAATAACTGGGCCTGCTGGGAGCATAAGATTTCCTGAATAACTGGGCCTGCTGGAAGCATAATCTCTCCTGAATAACTGGGCCTGCTGGGAGCATAATCTCTCCTGAATAACTGGGCCTGCTAGGAGCATAATCTTTCCTGAATTACTGGGCCTGCAGGAAGCATAATCTTTCCTAAATAACTGGGCCTGCTGGGAGCATAAGCTATCCTGAATAACTGGGCCTGCTGGGAGCATAAGCTTTCCTGAATAACTGGGCCTGCTGGGAGCATAAGCTTTCCTGAATAACTAGGCCTGCTGGGAGCATAAGCTTTCCTGAATAACTGGGCCTGCTGGGAGCATAAGCTTTACTGAATAACTGGGCCTGCTGGGAGAATAGTTTCCTGAATAACTGGGCCTGCTGGGAGCATAAGCTTTCCTGAATTACTGGGCCTGCTGGGAGCATAAGCTTTCCTTAATAACTGGGCCTGCTGGGAGCATAAGCTTTCCTAAATAACTGGGCCTGCTGGGAGCATAAGATTTCCTTAATAACTTGGCGTGCTGGGAGCATAATCTTTCCTGAATAACTGGCCTGCTGGGAGCATAAGCTTTCCTTAATAACTGGGCCTGATGGGAGCATAAGCTTTCCTGAATAATTGGGCCTGCTGGGAGCATAATCTTTCCAAAATAACTGGGCCTGCTGGGAGCATAATCTTTCCTGAATAACTGAATAGCTGGGCCTGCTGGGAGCATAAGCTTTCCTGAATAACTGGGCCTGGTGGGAGCATAATCTTTCCTAAATAACTGGGCCTGCTGGGAGCATAAGCTTTCTTGAATAACTGGGCCTGCTGGGAGCATAAGATTTCCTGAATAACTGGGCCTGCTGGGAGCATAAGATTTCCTGAATAACTGGGCCTGCTGGAAGCATAATCTCTCTTGAATAACTGGGCCTGCTGGGAGCATAAGATTTCCTGAATAACTGGCCCTGCTGGGAGCATAATCTCTCCTGAATAACTGGGCCTGCTGGGAGCATAATCTTTCCTGAATTACTGGGCCTACAGGAAGCATAATCTTTCCTAAATAACTGGGCCTGCTGGGAGCATAAGCTTTCCTGAATAACTAGGCCTGCTGGGAGCATAAGCTCTCCTGAATAACTGGGCCTGCTGGGAGCATAAGCTTTCCTGAATAACTGGGCCTGCTGGGAGAATAAGTTTCCTGAATACCTGGGCCTGCTGGGAGCATAATCTTTCCTAAATAACTGGGCCTGCTGGGAGCATAAGCTTTCTTGAATAACTGGGCCTGCTGGGAGCATAAGATTTCCTGAATAACTGGGCCTGCTGGGAGCATAAGATTTCCTGAATAACTGGGCCTGCTGGAAGCATAATCTCTCTTGAATAACTGGGCCTGCTGGGAGCATAAGATTTCCTGAATAACTGGCCCTGCTGGGAGCATAATCTCTCCTGAATAACTGGGCCTGCTGGGAGCATAATCTTTCCTGAATTACTGGGCCTACAGGAAGCATAATCTTTCCTAAATAACTGGGCCTGCTGGGAGCATAAGCTTTCCTGAATAACTAGGCCTGCTGGGAGCATAAGCTCTCCTGAATAACTGGGCCTGCTGGGAGCATAAGCTTTCCTGAATAACTGGGCCTGCTGGGAGAATAAGTTTCCTGAATACCTGGGCCTGCTGGGAGCATAAGCTTTCCTAAATAACTGGGCCTGCTGGGAGCATAAGATTTCCTTAATAACTGGGCGTGCTGGGAGCATAATCTTTCCTGAATAACTGGCCTGCTGGGATCATAAGCTTTCCTGAATAACTGGCCTGCTGGGATCATAAGCTTTCCTTAATAACTGGGCCTGATGGGAGCAGAATCTTTCCTGAATAACTGGGCCTGCTGGGAGCATAAGCTTTCCTGAATAACTGGGCCTGTTGGCAGCATAAGCTTTCCTGAATTACTGGTCCTGCTGGGAGCATAAGCTTTCCTGAATAACTGGTCCTACTGGGAGCATAAGCTTTCCCGAATAACTGGGCCTGCTGGGAGCATAAGATTTCCTGAATAACTGGGCCTGCTGGGAGCATAAGCTTTCCTGAATAACTGGGCCTGCAAGGAGCATAAGCTTTCCTTAATAACTGGGCCTGCTGGGAGCATAAGCTTTCCTGAATAACTGGGCCTGCTGGGAGCATAAGATTTCCTTAATAACTGGGCCTGCTGGGAGCATAAGCTTTCCTAAATAACTGGGCCTGCTGGGACCTACAGTTGAAGTGGGAAGTTTACGTACACTTAGGTTGGAGTCATTAAAACTAGTTTTTCAACCACTCCACTTCAACCACTCCATGGCTTTAGAAGCTTCTGATAGGCTAATTGACATAATTTGAGTCAATTGGAGGTGTACCTGTGGATGTATTTCAAGGCCTACTTTCAAACTCAGTGCCCCGTTGCTTGACATTATGGAAAAATCAAAAGAAATCAGCCAAGACTTCAGGAAAAAAAAACGTTTGACCCAAGTTAAACAATTTAAAGGCAATGCTACCAAATACTAATTGAGTGTATGTAAACTTCTGAACCACTGGGAATGTGATGAAATAAATAAAAGCTGAAATAAATCATTCTCTATACTATTCTGACATTTCACAGTCTTAAAATGAAGTGGTGATCCTAACTGACCTAAGACAGGGAATTTTTACTAGGATTAAATGTCAGGAATTGTGAAAAACTGAGTTTAAATGTAAACTCCGACTGTGTGGCCATTTTATTATAGGAGGACTTGAGAGCATGATGATCCTCAACAGGCAGCACATCTCAATATTAGAAGATAAAATACAGCCAGACTGGCCTTCTTCTGTGTCTTTCTAAACCTTATAAAATACTGCTGATCCAAATGGAATGGAATGAAACGTTCAACATTGTTGAATAGATCATTATTCAAATTACTGCAGCTTCATGCAGTTTACAGCCTCGATTAGGATTTTATACTCACATGAAAACAGTGCTATCTGCTGTCTATCACCTGACCTCTCCACTTCCTATCACCTGACCTCTCCACTGTCTATCACCTGACCATCACCTGACCTCTCCACTGCCTGTCACCTGACCTCTCCCCTGCCTAACACCTGACCTCTCCCCTGTCTATCACCTGACTTCTCCCCTGTCTATCACCTGACCTCTCCCCTGTCCATCACCTGACCTCTCCACTGCCTAAAACCTGACCTCTCCCCTGTCTATCACCTGATCTCTCCACTGCCTATCACCTGACCATCCCTTGACCTCTCCACTGCCTAAAACCTGACCTCTCCACTGCCTAAAACCTGACCTCTCCCCTGTCTATCACCTGACCTCTCCACTGCCTATCACCTGACCATCCCTTGACCTCTCCACTGCCTAAAACCTGACCTCTCCACTGCCTAAAACCTGACCTCTCCCCTGTCCATCACCTGACCTCTCCACTGCCTAAAACCTGACCTCTCCCCTGTCTATCACCTGACCTCTATGCTGCCTATCACCTGACCTCTATGCTGCCTATCACCTGACCTCCATGCTGCCTATCACCTGACCTCCATGCTGCCTATCACCTGACCTCCATGCTGCCTATCACCTGACCTCTATGCTGCCTATCACCTGACCATCCCCTGATCTCTCCCCTGTCTATCACCTGACCTCTCCACTGCCTATCACCTGACCTCTATGCTGCCTATCACCTGCCTATCACCTGACCTCTCCACTGCCTATCCCCTGACCTCTCCACTGTCTATCCCCTGACCTCTCCCCTGCCTATCACCTGACCTCTCCACTGCCTATCACCTGACCTCTCCACTGCCTATCACCTGACCTCTCCACTGCCTATCACCTGACCTCTCCCCTGTCCATCACCTGACCTCTCCACTGCCTAAAACCTGACCTCTCCCCTGTCCATCACCTGAAATCTCCACTGCCTAAAACCTGACTTCTCCCCTGCCTATCACCTGACCATCACCTGATCTCTCCGCTGTCTATCACCTGACCTCTATGCTGCCTATCACCTGACCTCTATGCTGCCTATCACATGACCTCTATGCTGCCTATCACCTGACCTCTATGCTGCCTATCACCTGACCTCTCCGCTGCCCATCACCTGACCATCACCTGACCTCTCCCTTGTCTATCGCCTGATCTCTCCATTGTCTATCACCTGATCTCTCCACTGTCTATCACCTGATCTCTCCACTGCCTATCACCTGAGCTCTCCACTGCCTATCACCTGAGCTCTCCACTGCCTATTACCTGATCTCTCCACTGTCTATCACCTGACCTCTCCACTGCCTATCACCTGACCTCTCCACTGCCTATCACCTGACCTCTCCACTGCCTATCACCTGACCTCTCCACTGTCTATCACCTGACCTCTCCACTGCCTATCACCTGACCATCACCTGACCTCTCCCTTGTCTATCACCTGATCTCTCCACTTCCTATCACCTGACCTCTCCACTGTCTATCACCTGATCTCTCCGCTGCCTATCACCTGACCTCTCCACTGCCTATCACCTGCCTATCATCTGACCTCTCCACTGCCTATCATCTGACCTTTCTGCTGCCTATAAATAACCAAACATAAAAAACAATGCGAAAAACAAACAAAATAGTAACTAATTTTGTACATAATGTTTCTGCTACTGTCTCTTATGACCGAAAGGAGCTTCTGGACATCAGAACAGCGATTACTCACCTCGAATTGGACAAATAATTGTTCTTTAATGAGTCGGACAAGAATGATTTACTCCATACAGGCCCTCATCCACGTCATTTGCTGGAGAAAGAAACAGATTTCGCAGAAAGAGATCAGGGTGCCTTGTGAGGGAGCATCAGGCGACGAGGCTAATCAGGCTAATCTGCCTTTGCCATATGTACTGTTAGCCAACGTTCAATCACTGGAAACAAATGGGACAAACTGAAAGCACGTATAGCCTACCAATGGGATATTAAAAGCTGTCGGCTGGCGGGTTATACACTATCAGCAGGATAGAACATCAGCCTCTGGTAAGACACGGGGTAGTGGCCTATTTATATTTGTAAAAACAGCTGGTGTACGATATCACTTAAACCACACTCAATGAGCTGTAAATGGTCATAAACAAACAGGAAAATGCTCATTCAGAGCCGGCGCTCCGAGTGGCCGGGGACTTTAATGCAGGGAAGCTTTAATCAGTTTTACCTCATTTCTATCAGCGTTCTATCGAGTTCCTAGGAAACTATGCAGTATTTGTTTTTTATGTACTATTTCTTACATTGTTACCCCAGGAAATCTGAAGTCTTATTACATACAGCCGGAAGGAACTATTGGATAAGAGCAACGTCCAATAGTTCACCACCCAGGACAATGGATCCTCTGTTCGGACCACCAACCAGGACAATAGATCCTCTGTTCGGACCACCACCCAGGACAATAGATCCTCTGTTCGGACCACCACCCAGGACAATAGATCCTCTGTTCGGAACACCACCCAGGACAATGGATCCTCTGTTCGGACCACCAACCAGGACAATAGATCCTCTGTTCGGACCACCACCCAGGACAATAGATCCTCTGTTCGGACCACCACCCAGGACAATAGATCCTATGTTCGGACCACCACACAGGACAATGGATCCTCTGTTCGGACCACCACCCAGGACAATGGATCCTCTGTTCGGACCACCACCCAGGACAATAGATCCTCTGTTCGGAACACCACCCAGGACAATAGATCCTCTGTTCGGACCACCACCCAGGACAATAGATCCTCTGTTCGGACCACCACCCAGGACAATAGATCCTCTGTTCGGACCACCACCCAGGACATTAGATCCTCTGTTCGGACCACCACCCAGGACAATAGATCCTCTGTTCGGACCACCACCCAGGACAATAGATCCTCTGTTCGGACCACCACCCAGGACAATAGATCCTCTGTTCGGACCACCACCCAGGACAATAGATCCTCTGTTCGGACCACCACCCAGGACAATAGATCCTCTGTTCGGACCACCACCCAGGACAATAGATCCTCTGTTCGGACCACCACCCAGGACATTAGATCCTCTGTTCGGACCACCACCCAGGACATTAGATCCTCTGTTCGGACCACCACCCAGGACAATAGATCCTCTGTTCGGACCACCACCCAGGACAATGGATCGGACCACCACCCAGGACAATAGATCCTCTGTTCGGACCACCACCCAGGACAATAGATCCTCTGTTCGGACCACCACCCAGGACAATAGATCCTCTGTTCGGACCACCACCCAGGACAGATCAGGACAATAGATCCTCTGTTCGGACCACCACCCAGGACAATAGATCCTCTGTTCGGACCACCACCCAGGACAATAGATCCTCTGTTCGGACCACCACCCAGGACAATAGATCCTCTGTTAGGACCATAGATCCTCTGTTCGGACCACCACCCAGGACAATAGATCCTCTGTTCGGACCACCACCCAGGACAATAGATCCTCTGTTCGGACCACCACCCAGGACATAGATCGGACCACCACCCAGGACAATAGATCCTGTTCGGACCACCACCCAGGACAATAGATCCTCTGTTCGACCACCACCCAGGACAATAGATCCTCTGTTCGGACCACCACCCAGGACAATAGATCCTCTGTTCGGACCACCACCCAGGACAATAGATCCTCTGTTCGGACCACCACCCAGGACAATAGATCCTCTGTTCGGACCACCACCCACCATCCTCAGGACAATAGATCCTCTGTTCGGACCACCACCCAGGACAATAGATCCTCTGTTCGGACCACCACCCAGGACAATAGATCCTCTGTTCGGACCACCACCCAGGACAATAGATCCTCTGTTCGGACCACCACCCAGGACAATGGATCCTCTGTTCGGACCACCACCCAGGACAATAGATCCTCTGTTCGGACCACCACCCAGGACAATGGATCCTCTGTTCGGAACACCACCCAGGACAATGGATCCTCTGTTCGGACCACCTCCCAGGACAATAGATCCTCTGTTCGGACCACCACCCAGGACAATAGATCCTCTGTTAGACCACCACCCAGGACAATAGATCCTCTGTTCGGACCACCACCCAGGACAATAGATCCTCTGTTCGGACCACCACCCAGGACAATAGATCCTCTGTTCGGACCACCACCCAGGACAATAGATCCTCTGTTCGGACCACCACCCAGGACAAGGACACCACCACCCAGGACAATGGATCCTCTGTTCGGACCACCACCCAGGACAATAGATCCTCTGTTCGGACCACCACCCAGGACAATAGATCCTCTGTTCGGACCACCACCCAGGACAATAGATCCTCTGGACCACCACCCAGGACATAGATCCTCTGTTCGGACCACCACCCAGGACAATAGATCCTCTGTTCGGACCACCACCCAGGACAATAGATCCTCTGTTCGGACCACCACCCAGGACAATAGATCCTCTGTTCGGACCACCACCCAGGACAATAGATCCTCTGTTCGGACCACCACCCAGGACAATAGACCACCACCACCCAGGACAATAGATCCTCTGTTCGGACCACCACCCAGGACAATAGATCCTCTGTTCGGACCACCACCCAGGACAATAGATCCTCTGTTCGGACCACCACCCAGGACAATAGATCCTCTGTTCGGACCACCACCCAGGACAATAGATCCTCTGTTCGGACCACCACCCAGGACAATAGATCCTCTGTTCGGACCACCACCCAGGACATTAGATCCTCAGGACCACCACCCAGGACAATGATCCTCTGTTCGGACCACCACCCAGGACATTAGATCCTCTGTTCGGACCACCTCCCAGGACAATAGATCCTCTGTTCGGACCACCACCCAGGACATTAGATCCTCTGTTCGCACCACCACCCAGGACAATGGATCCTCTGTTCGGACCACCACCCAGGACAATGGATCCTCTGTTCGGACCACCAACCAGGACAATAGATCCTCTGTTCGGACCACCACCCAGGACAATAGATCCTCTGTTCGGACCACCACCCAGGACAATAGATCCTCTGTTCGGACCACCACCCAGGACAATAGATCCTCTGTTCGGACCACCACCCAGGACAATAGATCCTCTGTTCGGACCACCACCCAGGACATTAGATCCTCTGTTCGGACCACCACCCAGGACAATAGATCCTCTGTTCGGACCACCACCCAGGACAATAGATCCTCTGTTCGGACCACCACCCAGGACAATAGATCCCTCGGACCACCACCCAGGACAATAGATCCTCTGGACCACCACCCAGGACAATAGATCCTCTGTTCGGACCACCACCCAGGACAATAGATCCTCTGTTCGGACCACCACCCAGGACAATAGATCCTCTGTTCGGACCACCACCCAGGACAATAGATCCTCTGTTCGGACAGGACACCACCACCAGGACAATAGATCCTCTGTTCGGACCACCACCCAGGACAATTGGGTCCTGTGTGGCTCAGTCGGTAGAGCATCCGTGGGTTCGTCCCACTGGGGCCACCCATATGGTAGTGGCCCCACCAGTCCTTTGGACAAAAGTCTGCATTACAATAGATCCTCTGTTCGGACCACCACCCAGGACATTAGATCCTCTGTTCGGACCACCACCCAGGACAATAGATCCTCTGTTCGGACCACCACCCAGGACAATAGATCCTCTGTTCGGACCACCACCCAGGACAATAGATCCTCTGTTCGGACCACCACCCAGGACAATAGATCCTCTGTTCGGACCACCACCCAGGACATTGGATCCTCTGTTCGGACCACCACCCAGGAAAATAGATCCTCTGTTCGTACCACCACCCAGGACATTAGATCCTCTGTTCGGACCACCACCCAGGACAATAGATCCTCTGTTCGGACCACCACCCAGGACAATAGACCCTCTGTTCGGACCACCACCCAGGACAATAGATCCTCTGTTCGGACCACCACCCAGGACAATAGATCCTCTGTTCGGAGCACCACCCAGGACAATAGATCCTCTGTTCGGACCACCACCCAGGACAATAGATCCTCTGTTCGGACCACCACCCAGGACAATAGATCCTCTGTTCGGACCACCACCCAGGACATTAGATCCTCTGTTCGGACCACCACCCAGGACAATAGATCCTCTGTTCGGACCACCACCCAGGACATTAGATCCTCTGTTCGGACCACCACCCAGGACATTAGATCCTCTGTTCGGACCACCACCCAGGACATTAGATCCTCTGTTCGGACCACCACCCAGGACAATAGATCCTCTGTTCGGACCACCACCCAGGACAATAGATCCTCTGTTCGGACCACCACCCAGGACAATAGATCCTCTGTTCGGACCACCACCCAGGACAATGGATCCCAGCAGCTGACTGAAAACAACGGTGATGCAGAAGGGGCAGGCGGAGCGGTCTTCTGGTCAGGCTTCGAAAACTGGCACATTGCTCACCACTCCCAAGTATACTACTCGCCAATGTCCAGTCTCTTGACAACAAGGTAGACGAAATTCGAACAAGGGTTGCCTTCCAGAGAGACTTCGGAGATTGTAACATTCTCTGTTTCATGGAAACATGGCTCTCTCGCGATATGTTGTCGGAATCGTTCAGCCACCGGGCTTCTCCATGCATTGTGCCGACAGAGATAAACACCTCTCTGGGAAGAGGAAAGGTGGGGGTGATTATGATTAAAGACTCGTGGTTTAATCATAACATACAGGAACTCAAGTCCTTCTGCTCCGAACTAGAATTCCTTACATTCAAATGCCGGCCATTCTACCTACCAAGAGAATTCTCGTCAGTTATAGTCACAGCTGAGTACATCCCCCATCAAGCGAACACCAAGACGGTCCTCAAGGAACTTTACTGGACTCTATGTAAACTGGAAAATATATACCCGGGGTCTGCATTTATTGTAGCTGGGGATTTTAACAAAGCAAATTGGCGATCAATGTTACCTAAATTCTATCAGCATATTGATTGCACAACACATAGGGCTAATACTCTCGACCGCTACTACTCTAACTTAAGTGATGCATACAAAGCCCTCCCCCGCCCTCTCTTCGGCAAATCTGATCACGACGTCATCTTGCTCCTACCGTCCTATAGGCAGAAACTCAAACAGGATGTACCAGTGACAAGAACCAATGAACGCTGGTCTGACCAATCGGATGCCACGCTCCAAGATTGTTTTGATCAAGCAGACTGGAATATGTTCCGGTTAGTATTAGAGAATGACATTGATCTATACGCTGACTCTGAGTTTATAAAGTGCATTAGAGATGTTTTACCCACTGTGACTTAAAACCTACCCTAACCAGAAACTGTGGATGGATGGCGGCATTCGCGCAAAACTGAAAGTGTGAACCATCGCATTTAACCATGGAAAGAGGTCTGGAGATACGGTTGAATATAAACAGTGTAGTTATTCCCTCCAAGGTAATCAAACAAGCAAGGCAATCAAACAAGCAAAATGCCAGTACAGGGACAAGGTGGAGTCGCAATTCAAAGGCTCAGACATGAGATGTATGTGGCAGGGTCTACAGGAAATCACGTACTATAAAAACAAAAACAGGCACATCACGGATACCGACGTCACGCTTCCAGACAAACTAAACACCGTCTTTGACCTGCTTTGAGGATAATACAGTGCCACCGTCGCGGATCGCTAACAAAGTCTGCGGCCCCTCCCCCTCTCCTTCTCAGTGGCTGATGTGAGTAAAACATTTAAATGTGTTAACCCTCGCAAGGCTGCTGGCCCGGACTGCATCCCTAGACGCATCCTCAGAGCATGCGCAGACCAGCTGTCTGGTATGTTAACAGACATATTTAATCTCTCCCTATCCCAGTATCTTGTCCCCATATGCTTCAATATGGCCACCATTGTTCCTGTACCCAAGAAGGCAAAGAAACTGAACTAAATGACTACCGCCCCGTAGAACTCTTCTGTCATCATGAAGTACTTCAGGGGCTAATCAAGGATCATATCACCGCCACTTTACCAGCCACCCTAGACCCACTTCAGTTTGCTTACTGCCACAACAGGTCTACAGATGACGCAATCGCCATTGCACTGCCCTATCCCATCTGGACAAAAAGAATACCTATGTAAGAATGCTGTTCATTGACTACAACTCCATAGTACCCTCCAAGCTCATCATCAAGCTGGAGGCCCTGGGTCTCAACCCCGCCCTGTGCAACTGGATCCTGGACTTCCTGACGGCCCACCCCCAGGTGGTGAAGATAGGAAACAACATCTCCACTTCGCTGACCCTCAACACTGGGGCCCCACAAGCGTGTGTTCAGCCCTCTCATGTACTCCCTGTTCACCCACGACTGTGTGGCCATGCACGCCTCCAACTCAATCATCAAGTTTGCAGACGACACAACAGTAGTGGGCCTGATCACCAACAACGACAAGACAGCCTACAGAAAGGAGGTGAGGGCACTTGGAGAGTGGTGTCAGGAAAACAACCTCTTACTCAACGTCAACAAAACAAAGGAGATGATTGTGGACTTCAGGAAACAGCAGAGGGAACAACCCCTATCCACATTGAAAGAAACAAAACTAACGTGAAGCTATATAACAACGAGGGCTGACATGCAACTACACATAGACAATAACCCACAAAACCAACATGGAAAATGGCAACCTAAATAGGATCCCCAATCAGAGACAATGATATACAATAACCCACAAAACTACTGTTTATGTGTAATTGCATGTCAGTACTCGTTATATATCTTCACATTCATTTTGTTTCTTTCTTAGATTGTTTAGTGTTTTTTCCTTCATTAAAAGAAGCATGTATGTATGAAGCATGTATGATTATCACGCTGCATCTCATCAATATGACGAACGTGACAGAATAACCCACCTTAACAGGACCAAGCAGTGTGTAAAGGAGGAGCAGACGTTATGGACTTGGGAAGAGATTTTGGATGGAAAAGAATCCTGGACATGGGAGGAAATACTAGATGGAGCAGGACCCTGGACGCAGCCTGGGGAGTATCGCCGTTCTAAGGAGGAGAAATACCAGAGAATAGAGGAACGGCGACGATATGAGGGTACACAGCTAGCACGGAAGCCCGAGAGGCAGCCCCAAGAAAAAAGTTTGGGGGTGGCACACGAGGAGATTGGCTGAGTCAGGTAGGAGACCTGAGACAACTCCTCATGCTTACCGTGGGGTGCGTGTAACTGGTCAGGCACCGTGTTATGAAGAGATGCGCACGGTGTCTCCAGTGCTCTATTCTAGCCCGGTGCGCTATATTCCAGCTCCTCGCATTTGCCGGGCTAG
This sequence comes from Oncorhynchus masou masou, assembly GCF_036934945.1. Lineage (NCBI taxonomy): Eukaryota > Metazoa > Chordata > Actinopteri > Salmoniformes > Salmonidae > Oncorhynchus > Oncorhynchus masou. The sequence goes on from NC_088216.1 coordinate 92,065,905, forward strand.
AATGGGCATCCAGCCAGGACGTATTGAGCCAGCTCCATGTTCTGGATCTCCAATGCGTCTCCACGGTCCAGTGTATCCTGTTCCTCCTCCCCGCACTCGCCCTGAGGTACGTGTCCCCAGCCCGGTACCACCAGTGCCGGCACCACACACCAGGCCTACAGTGCACCTTGGCAGTCCAGAACGTCCAGCAACAGTACCCAGTCCAGAGCGTCTGGCGACAGTTCACACACCAGAACCTTTAACGACGGGCCACAGTCCGGAAGCTCCAACGACGGGCCACAGTCCGGAAGCTCCAACGACGGGCCACAGTCCGGAAGCTCCAACGACGGGCCAGAGTCCGGAAGCTCCAACGACGGTCTCCGGCACAGGGCCTCCAATGACGGTCCCCGGCCCGGTGTCTCCAGCGACGGTCCCCAGTCCGGGGTCTCCAGCGACGGTCCCCAGGCCGGGGTCTCCAGCGAAGGTCCCCAGTCCAGAACATCCGGCAATGATCCATGCAGCGAGGGACTCCAGCGAGGATCCGCAGTCCAGAGCCTCCAACGATGATCCACGGGTCAGTGCTAAAAGAGCGGACTCAGTGTAAAGAAGGGGGACTGCGTCCAGAACCAGAGCCGCCACCGAGGTTAGATGCCCACCCAGACCCTCCCATATAGGTCTAGGTCCGCACCTTTGGGGGGGGGGGGTACTGTCACTCCCTGACTTTAGTTATCTATGTTTTCTTTATTATTTTGGTTAGGTCAGGGTGTGACGAGGGTGGTATGTGTGTTTTTGTCTTGTCTATGGTTTTTGTAGATGTATGGGGTTTTGGTATCGTCTAGGTAAATGTAGGTCTAAGGAGGCCTGAATTGGTTCCCAATCAGAGACAGCTGTTTATCGTTGTCTCTGATTGGGGATCCTATTTAGGTTGCCATTTGCCATTTTGGTTTTGTGGGTTATTGTCTATCTGTAGTTGCATGTCAGCACTAGTTGTTTATAGCTTCACATTCATTTTGTTGTTTTCTTAGTTTTTTAGTGTTCTTCGTTTTAACAAAAGGCTAAGCTGTGTTTTGCAATATTGCACTTGTGATTTCATGAATATGAATATTTTTAGTAATATTATTTGACTGTGGCGCTATGCTATTCAGCGTTGCTGATGACAATTATACCGGATCCGGGATGGGTGGTTCAGAGAGGTTAAGAAAAGAAGAATCTATTCCAATCACGCTGCGCCTTGGTCTCCTAGTTACGACGAACGTGCCAGACGGGGCTGTAGTGGAGCAGGTTGAGAGCTTCAAGTTCCTTGGCGTCCACATCAACAACAAACTAAGATGGTCCAAAAACACCAAGACAGTCGTGAAGAAGGCATGACAAAATCTATTCCCCCTCAGGAGACTGAAAAGATTTGGTATGTGTCCTCAGATCCTCAAAAGGCTTTACAGCTGCACCATCGAGAGCATCCTGACGGGTTGCATCACTGCCTGGTATGGCAGCTGCTCGGTCTCCGACCGCAAGGCTCTACATAGGGTAGTGCGTACGGCCCAGTACATCACTGGGGCCAAGCTTCCTGCCATCCAGGACCTCTATACCAAGCGGTGTCAGAGAAAGGCCCTAAAAATTGTCAAAGACTCCAGCCACCCAAGCCCACTGAAGTTGGTTAAGACGCCAAACTGCAGTCAGGTTAATATTCTGGTTAGGACAACGAGCACGCAGATGAGCTTCTCTGAGCCGGTTTTTGACAGTTTGTGCAGAAATTCTTCGGTTGTGCAAACCCACACTTTCATCAGCTGTCCGAGTGGCTGGTCTCAGATGATCCCGCAGGTGAAGAAGCCGGATGTAGAGGTCCTGAGCTGTTTACAAGTGATATGCGGTTGTGAGGCCGGCTGGACGTATTGCCAAATTCTCAAAAAGGAATTTGGAGGCGGCTTATGGCAGAGAAATGAACATTAAATTCTCTGGCAACAGCTCTGGTGGACATTCCTGCAGTCAAAGTGCCAGTTGTACGCTCCCTCAACTTGAGACATCCGTGGCATTGGGTTGTGTGACAAAACTCCACATGTTAGATGTTGTCCCCAGCACATGTTGTCCCCAGCACAAGGTGCACCTGTGTAATGATCATGCTGTTTAATTGTGCCCCCCCCTCCACCCCAACTGTATAATTTTATTTAACCATTATGTAACTAGGCAAGTCAGTTAAAAACAAATTATTATTTTCAATGACAGCCTAGGAACAGTGGGTTAACTGCCTTTTTCGGGGCAGAACAACATTTTTTTACCTTGTCAGCTTGGTGATTCAATCTAGCAACTTTGCGGTTAATGGCCCAAAGCTCTAACCATGAGACTACCCGCCGCCCGAATGAGCCTACAGGTTAACTGTCTCTAACTTTTTCTCTCTCCCTTTCTATCTCTCTCTGTCCTAGTCTGTCCACAGGAACAAACTGTCTAATGACCCTACATGTTAACTCGCTCTCTCTCTCTGTGTCCTTGTCTGTCCACAGGAACCAACTGTATAATGATCATCCATGTCATTCCTATGTTATTTTATGACCCATCCAAGACTACTACATTACATTTGACCATTGGATGACTCATTGTTATCTTTTTAGAAGAGAGTGAGATAGAGAGAGACACAGAGAGATGGGGAGAGGCACAGATAGATGGAGAGTGACACAGAGATATGAAGAGAGACACAGAGATATGAAGAGAGACACAGAGAGATGAAGAGACACAGAGAGATGGGGAGAGACACAGAGAGATGGAGAGAGACACAGAGAGATGGAGAGAGACACAGAGAGATGGGTAGAGACACAGAGAGATGGGGAGAGAGACACAGAGAGATGGGGAGAGACACAGAGTGATGGGTAGAGACACAGAGAGATGGGGAGAGAGACAGAGAGAGATGGGGAGAGACACAGAGAGATGGGGAGAGACACAGAGAGATGGGGAGAGACACAGAGAGATGGGGAGAGACAGAGAGACATCCAGACATCCAAAATGGAGATGTATGGGTAAACCACTTCTCCAATATTTTTGGCTCTATAACAAATAATAAAGAGCAAAAACATATACATGATCAAATGCAGATCTTAGAATCAACTATTAAAGACTACCAGAACCCACTACCAGAACCCACAGAGCAATACTCAATCATGAGGCATCAAAGCCAAAGGAACTGAGTAACATTAAGAAATGCTGTAGATGGAAGGAATGCAGTTTGGAAACCTACCAAAAAACAATTAGGCAACAACAAATTCAATCCATTTTAGACAATTTCCTGAGTAAAACGTTCCACTGTAATAGTGAAGGTGTAAATTTGTCAGTAGAAAATCTCAACAGTATATTTGACCTCTCAGCTTCCCTATCAAATCTAAAAATCTCAAATAGAAAACCGAAGAAAATTAACAACAATGACAAATGGTTTGATGAAGAATGCAAAAATCTAAGAAAGAAATTGAGAAACCTGTCCAACCAAAAACATAGAGACCAGGAAAACCTGAGTCTACGCCTTCACTATGGTGAATCACTAAAACAATACAGAAATACACTACGGGAAAAGAAGGAACAGCATGTCAGAAATCAGCTCAATGTAATTGAAGAATCCATAGACTCTAACCACTTCTGGGAAAATTGGAAAACACTAAACAAACAACAACACAAAGAATTATCTATCCAAAATGGAGATGTATGGGTAAACCACTTCTCCAATCTTTTTGGCTCTATAACAAAGAATAAAGAGCAAAAATATATACATGATCAAATACAGGTCTTAAAATCAACTATTAAAGACTACCAGGACCCACTGGATTCTCCAATTACCTTGAATGAGTTACAGGACAAAATAAAAACCCTCCAACCCAAAAAGGCCTGTGGTGTTGATGGTATCCTCAATGAAATGATCAAATATACAGACAACAAATTCCATTTGGCTATACTAAAACTCTATAAAATCATCCTTAGCTCTGGCATCTTCCCCAATATTTGGAACCAAGGACTGATCGCCCCAATCCACAAAAGTGGAGACAAAATTAACCCCAATAACTACCGTGGAATATGCATCAACAGTAAGCTTGGGAAAATCCTCTGCATTATCATTAACAGCAGACTCGTACATTTCCTCAATGAAAACAATGTACTGAGCAAATGTCAAATTGGCTTTTTACCAAATTACCGTACAACAGACCATGTATTCACCCTGCACACCCTAATTGACAACCAAACAAACCAAAAACAAAGGCAAAGTCTTCTCATGCTTTGTTGATTTCAAAAAAGCCTTCGACTCAATTTGGCATGAGGGTCTGCTATACAAACTGATGGAAAGTGGTGTTGGGGGTAAAACATACGACATTATGAAATCCATTTACACAAACAACAAGTGTGTGGTTAAAATTGGCAAAAAACACACACATTTCTTCACACAGGGTCGTGGGGTGAGAAAGGGATGCAGCTTAAGCCCCACCCTCTTCAACATATATATCAACGAATTGGCGCGGGCATTAGAAAAGTCTGCAGCACCCGGCCTCACCCTACTAGAATCCGAAGTCAAATGTCCACTGTTTGCTGATGATCTGGTGCTTCTGTCACCAACCAAGGAGGGCCTACAGCAGCACCTAGATCTTCTGCACAGATTCTGTCAGACCTGGGCCCTGATAGTGAATCTCAGTAAGACCAAAATAATGGTGTTCCAAAAAAGGTCCAGTCACCAGGACCACAAAATACAAATTCCATCTAGACACTGTTTCCCTAGAGCGCACAAAAAAACGATACATACTTTGGCCTAAACATCAGCGCCACAGGTAACTTCCACAAAGCTGTGAACGATCTGAGAGACAAGGCAAGAAGGGCATTCTATGCCATCAAAAGGAACATAAATTTCAACATACCAATTAGGATTTGGCTAAAAATACTTGAATCAGTCATAGAGCCCATTGCCCTTTATGGTTGTGAGGTCTGGGGTCCGCTCACCAACCAAGACTTCACAAAATGGGACAAACACCAAATTGAGACTCTGCATGCAGAATTCTGAAAAAATATCCTCAGTGTACAACGTAGAAACCAAATAATGCATGCAGAGCAGAATTAGTCCGATACCCACTAATTATCAAAATCCAGAAAAGAGCCGTTAAATTCCCAAACCTTCCATAACAAAGCCATCGCCTACAGAGAGAAGAACCTGGAGAAGAGTCCCCTAAGCAAGATGGTCCTGGGGCTCTGTTCACAAACACAAACACACCCCACAGATCCCCAGGACAGCAGCACAATTAGACCCAACCAAATCATGAGAAAAAAAAAGATAATTACTTGACACATTGGAAAGAATTAACAAAAAAACAGAGCAACCTAGAATGCTTTTTGGCCCTAAACAGAGAGTACACAGCGGCAGAATACCTGACCACTGTAACTGACCCAAACTTAAGGAAAGCTTTGACTATGTACAGACTCAGTGAGCATAGCCTTGCCATTGAGAAAGGCTGTCGTAGGCAGACATGACTCTCAAGAGAAGACAGGCTATGTGCTCACTGCCCACAAAATGAGGTGGAAACTGAGCTGCACTTCCTAACCTCCTGCCCAATGTATGACCATATTAGAGAGACATATTTCCCTCAGATTACACAGATACACAAGGAAATCGAAAAAAATAAAATTTTGATAAACTCCCATATCTACTGGGTGAAATTCCACAGTGTGCCATCACAGCAGCAAGATTTGTGACCTGTTGCCACGAGAAAAGGGCAACCAGTGAAGAACAAACACCATTGTAAATACAATCCATATTTATGCTTATTTAGTTCATCTTGTGTCCTTTAACCATTTGTACATTGTTAAAACACTGTATATATATATATAACATGACATGTGTAATGTCTTTATTGTTTTGAAACTTCTGTATGTGTAATGTTTACTGTTAATTTTGATTGTTTATTTCACTTTTGTATATTATCTACCTCACTTGCTTTGGCAATGTTAACACATGTTTCCCATGCCAATAAAACCCCTTGAATTGAATTGAGAGACACAGAGAGATGGGGAGAGACAGAGAGAGACATAGGGTGACAGAGAGAGACAGAGAGATGGAGAAAGACAGAGAGAGACACAGAGAGAGATGGAAAAAGAGAGAGAGATGGAGAGAGACAGAGATGGGGAGAGACAGAGAGAGATGGGAGAGAGAGAGAGAGAGAGAGAGACACAGAGATGGAGAGAGACAGAGATGGGGAGAGACAGAGAGATGGAGAGAGACAGAGATGGGGAGAGACAGAGAGATGGAGAAAGACACAGAGAGATGAAGAAAGACAGAGAGAGATGGAGAGAGAGAGACACACAGAGAGATGGAGAGAGACAGAGACACAGAGAGATGGAGAAAGACAGAGATGGGGAGAGACACAGCGAGATGGGGAGAGAGAGATAGAGAGAGACACAGAGATGGAGAGAGACAGAGATGGGGAGAGACACAGAGAGATGGGGAGAGAGAGATAGAGAGAGACAGAGAGAGATGGAGAAAGACAGAGATGAGGAGAGACACAGAGAGATGGAGAAAGACACAGAGAGATGAAGAAAGACAGAGAGAGATGGAGAGAGAGAGAGAGACACAGAGACAGAGAGATGGAGAAAGACAGAGAGATGAGGAGAGAGAGAGATGGAGAAAGACAGAGAGATGAGGAGAGAGAGAGATGGAGAGAGACAGAGAGATGAAGAAAGACAGAGAGAGATGGAGAGAGAGAGACAGAGAGATGGAGAAAGACAGAGAGAGATGGGGAGAGAGGGAGATGGAGAAAGACAAAGAGACAGACAGTTACTTTTCATATTATTCTCCCTGGGTGGTTGAAGCCTCTTGTTAGATTCTGGTCTCCACGACAACAGCCTGCTGCTCCGAGGAACCACGGTTAGTGTTGGCATGGTAACCAACAATCTCCGTCCGCTCTGGAGTTTTTGCAGAAGATGGAATCATGAACACATGGATTTCAAGCGAACTTCATATATTACACAGCATTTATTTGCATTTTTTCAAAGATTATACTGTATTTTCTTTACAACCACTGCAATTATAATGTTGTACTGCAGTTAGGAACAACACTTTCTAGTAAAGTGGCACATCAAATTATATGAACAAATATACAACCTATTTTGGCACACTTCATATATTAAATAGTATTTATTTTCTTACTTTTCCAAAGATTATCCTGTATCTCTTACAAGCAGAGCCGTTAGTTGGAAACGCTTTCTTTCAGTGGCTACAGTGATAGATAGGTAAATTACGTCAAACTGCCTAGTTGTGCTGTGTATTAGACTGTGTTCTATGCAATGGCAGTTGGCAGAGATTCTGCTGTAAATCATGTGGGAAGCCACATGCAGGAAGTGAGAGCTCAGATGTGTGGGTGTTGCAAGCTGCACATGGTGCAACAACAAGCTATCAGAAAGATCAAACTTTAAAAACAACACTTAATTAAAAGGGTCTTTAAATCCTGTTTGAATTAACTCTAAATAATATTTGAATCCAGTGTGAATTCAAGTCCCAACTATCATATTAACATTGACATCAAAATCTTTCCAACACACCTCCTGCGTTATGACATTGTGGACATTGCGCAGTTTGGTTTTCGCCAGGCATAATCAAATTAAGTTGATTTATCACTTGCGCCGAATACAACAGATGTAGACCTTACAGTGATATGCTTACTTACAAGCCCTCAACCAACAATGCAGTTCAAGAAATAGAGTTTTTATATTAAATATTTACTAAATAAACTAAAGTAAAAATGTAAATAAAAAGTAGCACAATAAAATAACGATAACAAGGCTGTATACAGGGCGTACGGGTACCAAGTCAACGTGAGAGGATACAGGTTAGTTAAGGTCATTTGTACATATAGGTAGGGGTGAAGTGACTATGCTTAATTAACAGCGGGTAGCAGCAGTGTACAAACATCTGGGAGGGTTGTCAATGTAAATAGTCCGGTGGCCATTTGATGAACTGTTCAGCAGTCTTATGGGGGTAGATGCTGTTTAAAAGTTCCGGACAACTGTGTGAAGACGCTCTCTGTAGACAATGTGAGTAAGACCTTTAAACAGGTCGACATTCACAAGGTCACGGGGCCAGACTGATTACCAGGATGTGTATTCTGACAAAATCTATTCCCCCTCAGGAGATTGAAAAGATTTGGCATGGGTCCTGAGATCCTCAAAAGGTTCTACAGCTGCAACATCGAGAACATCCTGACCGGTTGCATCACCGCCTGGTATGGCAACTGCGCGGCATTCGACTGCAAGGCCTGCTCTAACTACTAGGCTACCTGCTGCCCCTACACTCTAACCACTAGGCTACCTGCCACCTCTCCCCTCTAACCACGAGGCTACCTGCCTCCTCTACACTCCAACCACGAGGCTACCTGCCGCCCCAACACTCTAACCACTCGGCTGCATGCCGCCCCTACACTCTAACCACTAGGCTACCTGCCACCTCTCCCCTCTAACCACTAGGCTACCTGCCTCCTCTACACTCTAACCACTAGGCTACCTGCCGCCCCAACACTCTAACCACTCGGCTGCATGCCGCCCCTACACTCTAACCACTAGGCTACCTGCCACCTCTCCCCTCTAACCACTAGGCTACCTGCCGCCTCTCCCCTCCAACTACTAGGCTACCTGCCTCCTCTACACTCCAACCACGAGGCTACCTGCCGCCCCAACACTCTAACCACTAGGCTGCATGCCGCCCCTACACTCTAACCACTACGCTACCTGCCGTCCCTACGATCTAACCACAAGGCTACCTGCCGCCCCTACACTCTAACCACTAGGCTACCTGCCGTCTCCACACTCTAACCGCTAGGCTACCTGCCGTCCCTACACTCTAACCGCTAGGCTTCATGCCGTCACTACACTCTAACCGCTAGGCTACCTGCCGTCCCTACACTCTAACCGCTAGGCTTCATGCCATCTCTACACTCTAACCGCTAGGCTACCTGCCACCTCTCCCCTCTAACCACTAGGCTACCTGCCGCCTCTCCCCTCCAACCACGAGGCTACCTGCCTCCTCTACACTCCAACCACGAGGCTACCTGCCGCCCCAACACTCTAACCACTCGGCTGCATGCCGCCCCTACACTCTAACCACTAGGCTACCTGCCACCTCTCCCCTCTAACCACTAGGCTACCTGCCGCCTCTCCCCTCCAACTACTAGGCTACCTGCCTCCTCTACACTCCAACCACGAGGCTACCTGCCGCCCCAACACTCTAACCACTAGGCTGCATGCCGCCCCTACACTCTAACCACTACGCTACCTGCCGTCCCTACGATCTAACCACAAGGCTACCTGCCGCCCCTACACTCTAACAACTAGGCTACCTGCCGTCTCCACACTCTAACCGCTAGGCTACCTGCCGTCCCTACACTCTAACCGCTAGGCTTCATGCCGTCACTACACTCTAACCGCTAGGCTACCTGCCGTCCCTACACTCTAACCGCTAGGCTTCATGCCATCTCTACACTCTAACCGCTAGGCTACCTGCCGTCCCTACACTCTAACTGCTAGGCTTCATGCCGTCTCCACACTCTAACCGCTAGGCTACCTGCCGTCCCTACACTCTAACCGCTAGGCTTCATGCCGTCTCTACACTCTAACCGCTAGGCTACCTGCCGTCCCTACACTCTAACCGCTAGGCTTCATGCCGTCTCTACACATTAACCGCTAGGCTACCTGCCGTCCCTACACTCTAACCGCTAGGCTTCATGCCGTCTCTACACTCTAACCACTAGACTAGAGTGTAGGCGAGGCATGCGATTAGCAAATAATGGAGCCGTAGTGATTCTATACGGTAGAGATCATTAGTCAATAATGTAGTAATCAGACAACACACATCAGAAATATAGCATTCTAATCAGACTCCACACATCTAAAATATAGGTGTGTGTCCCTGCAGGACGTTTGAGCTAACGTAGGCTAATGCAATTAGCATGAGGTTGTCAGTAACAAGAACATTTCCCAGGACATAGACATATCTGATATTGGCAGAAAGCTTAAATTCTTGTTCATCTAAATGCACTGTCCAATTTAAAGTAGCTATTACAGTGAAATAATGCCATGATATTGTTTGAGGAGGGTGCAGTTTTGAACATGACAAGTTATTAATAAACAAATAAGGCACATTTTGGCAGTCTTGATACATTTTTAACAGAAATGCAATGGCTCATTGGAGTAGTCTAAAACGTTGCACATACACTGCTGCCATCTCATGGCCAAAATTTAAATTGCACCTGGGCTGGACAAATATATTATGGCCATTCTCCTGCATTTCAAAGATGATAGTTTAAATGTTTTGCATTATCTTCTCCCAGATCTATTGTGTTATATTCTCCTACATTACATTCACATTTCCCCAAACTTAAGAGTGTTTCCTTTCCAATGGTACCAAACATATGCATATTATTGCTTCAGGCAGTTAGATTTGGGAACGTCATTAAAGGTGACAATGTTAAAAAAAGAGGCCAATCCTTAAACACTGTAATAATACCTGCAACCCTGTACATGTGAGTATTAAACACTGTACCCTGTAATAACACCTGCAACCCTGTACATGTGACTATTAAACACTGTAATAACACCTGTAACCCTGTACATGTGACTATTAAACACTGTAATAACACCTGTAACCCTGTACATGTGACTATTAAACACTGTAATAACACCTGCAACCCTGTACATGTGACTATTAAACACTGTAATAACACCTGCAACCCTGTACATGTGACTATTAAACACTGTACCCTGTAATAACACCTGCAACCCTGTACATGTGACTATTAAACACTGTAATAACACCAGCAACCCTGTACATGTGACTTTTAAACACTGTAATAACACCTGCAACCCTGTACATGTGACTATTAAACACTGTAATAACACCTGCAACCCTGTACATGTGACTATTAAACACTGTACCCTGTAATAACACCTGCAACTCTGTACGTGACTATTAAACACTGTAATAAGACCTGTAACCCTGTACATGTGACTATTAAACACTGTACCCTGTAATAACACCTATAACCCTGTACATGTGACTATTAAACACTGTAATAACACCTGCAACCCTGTACGTGACTATTAAACACTGTAATAACACTTGTAACCCTGTACATGTGACTATTAAACAATGTACCCTGTAATAACACCTGTAACCCTGTACATGTGACTATTAAACACTGTAATAACACCTGTAACCCTGTACATGTGACTATTAAACACTGTAATAACACCTGTAACCCTGTACATGTGACTATTAAACACTGTAATAACACCTGCAACTCTGTACATGTGACTATTAAACACTGTAATAACACCTGTAACCCTGTACATGTGACTATTAAACACTGTAATAACACCTGTAACCCTGTACATGAGACTATTAAACACAGTAATAACACCTGCAACCCTGTACATGTGACTATTAAACACTGTAATAACACCTGTAACCCTGTACATGTGACTATTAAACACTGTAATAACACCTGTAACCCTGTACATGTGACTATTAAACACTGTAATAACACCTGTAACCCTGTACATGTGACTAGTAAACACTGTACCCTGTAATAACACCTGTAACCATGTACTTGTGACTATTAAACACTGTAATAACACCTGTAACCCTGTACATGTGACTATAAAACACTGTACCCTGTAATAACACCTATAACCCTGTACATGTGACTACTAAACACTGTAATAACACCTGCAACCCTGTACATGACTATTAAACACTGTAATAACACCTGTAACCCTGTACATGTGACTATTAAACACTGTACCCTGTAATAACACCTGTAACCCTGTACATGTGACTATTAAACACTGTAATAACACCTGTAACCCTGTACATGTGACTATTAAACACTGTAATAACACCTGCAACTCTGTACATGTGACTATTAAACACTGTAATAACACCTGTAACCCTGTACATGTGACTATTAAACACTGTAATAACACCTGTAACCCTGTACATGAGACTATTAAACACAGTAATAACACCTGCAACCCTGTACATGTGACTATTAAACACTGTAATAACACCTGTAACCCTGTACATGTGACTATTAAACACTGTAATAACACCTGTAACCCTGTACATGTGACTATTAAACACTGTAATAACACCTGTAACCCTGTACATGTGACTAGTAAACACTGTACCCTGTAATAACACCTGTAACCATGTACTTGTGACTATTAAACACTGTAATAACACCTGTAACCCTGTACATGTGACTAGTAAACACTGTACCCTGTAATAACACCTGTAACCATGTACTTGTGACTATTAAACACTGTAATAACACCTGTAACCCTGTACATGTGACTATAAAACACTGTAATAACACCTGTAACCCTGTACTTGTGACTATTAAACACTGTAATAACACCTGTAACCCTGTACATGTGACTATTAAACACTGTAATAACACCTGCAACCCTGTACATATTACAGTGTTTAATAGTCACAACACCTGCAACCCTGTACATGTGACTATAAAACACTGTAATAACACCTGTAACCCTGTACATGTGACTATTAAACACTGTAATAACACCTGCAACCCTGTACATGAGACTATTAAACACTGTACCCTGTAATAACACCAGCAACCCTGTACATGTGACTATTAAACACTGTACCCTGTAATAACACCTGCAACCCTGTACATGTGACTATTAAACACTGTAATAACACCTGTAACCCTGTACATGTGACTATTAAACACTGTAATAACACCTGCAACCCTGTACATGTGACTATTAAACACTGTACCCTGTAATAACACCTACAACCCTGTACATGTGACTATTAAACACTGTAATATTACCTGCAGCCCTGTACATGTGACTATTAAACACTGTAATAACACCTGCTACCCTGTACATGTGACTATTAAACACTGTAATAACACCGATAGGCTAAAATACAGGCAGGGAATAGAGAATAGGAATCATTAGTTAGGCAGGCAAAAACTATCATACACGGGAGGATCAAATTACATGCAAACCAGAGCTCTGAATAGACGTGTGTCACAAAACAAACACTACCTCACAGTGATGGAATGCAAAGAACTGAACTAAATACTGTGTGATAATGACATACAGGTGTGTGAACAGGTGATTAGAATTCAGGTGATTGGGATCTATGTGTTTGAGAGTGTGAGCTGGAAAGTGGGCTGGAGAGTGAGCTGCGTTCAGGGGATCTATGTATTTGAGAGTGTGTTGGAAGCAGACGTAACACAGGTAGGTTATGAATCATATCGCCGAAGCTGTAACTTTGGCAAAGTTTTTTCTGTGTCATAACCGAAGGTTGCGTGCCACATTTTTGCCGAACCCGAACATAGACAAAGTTTAAATTGAAGATTGTGAGGGCTCATCACCAAGTCAACAATAGGCTACTATTTCCTGTCTCTTTCCAAAGAGATATCCAGGATTGTAACATACTCTGTTTCACGGAAACATGGCTGGCTGGGGACATGCTGTCGGAGTCAGTACAGCCAACGAGATTTTCAGTGCATCGCGCCGACAGGAATAAACATCTCTCTGGTAAGATGAAGGATAGGGGTGTATGTTTCATGATTAATGACTCATGGTGTAATTGTAAAAACATATAAGAACTCAAGTCCTTTTGTTCACCAGACCTAGAATTCCTCACAATCAAATGCCGACCGTATTATCTCCTAAGAGATCTCTCCACGGTTATCGTCACAGCTGTGTATATCCCCCTACAAGCGGATACCAAGACGGCCATCAAGGAACTTCACTGGACTTTGTGCAAACTGGAAACCACATATCCTGAGGCTGCATTTATTGTAGCTGGGGATTTTAACTAAGCTCATTTGAGAATAAGGCTACCTAAATTCTATCAGCATACTGATTGCAGTACATGAGCGAGTAACACACTCGACCATAGCTACTCTAACTTCCTCCATACATACAAGGCCCTCCCTCGCCTTCCTTTTGGCAACTCCAACCATGACTCCATCTTGTTGCTCCCCTCCTACAGGCAAAAACTAAAACAGGAAGCGCCCGTGCTTAGGTATAGCCAACGCTGGTCTGACCAATCGGATTCCACGCTTCAAGATTGTTTTGATCACGTGGACTGAGATATGTTCCGGGTAGCCTCAGAGAATTACATTGACGTATACGCTGACTCGGTGAGCAAGTTCATAAGGAAGTGTATAGGAGATGTTATATCCACTGTGACTATTAAAACCTTCCCTAACCAGAAACCATGGATTGAAACTGAAAGCAAGTACCACCACATTTAATCATGGCAAGGCAACTGGAAACATGACCGAATACAAACAGTGTAGTCATTCCCTCTGTAAAACAGGCAAAACGTCCGTATAGAAACAAAGTGGAGTCGCAATTCAACAGCTCAGACATGAGACATATGTGGCAGGGTCTACAGACAATCACGGATTACAAAAAGAAAACCAGCCTCATCACGGACATCGTCAACTTGCTCCCAGACAAATTTAACAACTTCTTTCTGCGTTTTGAGGACAATACAGTGCCACTGACACGGCCAGCTAACAAAGACTGTGGGCTCTCCTTCTTCGTGGCGGACGTGAGTAAAAATGTAAACGTGTTAACCCTCTCAAGGCTGCTGGCTCAGACAGCATCCCTAGCCACGTCCTCAGAGCATGCACAGACCAGCTGGCTGGTGTGTTTACGAACATATTCAAACAATCCCTATCCCAGTCTGTTGTCCCCATATGCTTCAACATGTCCACCATTGTTCCTGTACCCAAGAAAGCTAAGGTAACTTAACTAATTGACTACGACCCCGTAGCACTGACTTCTGTCATCATGAAGTATTTGCTGGTGTAGGTAGGAAACAACATCTCCACTCCGCTGATCCTCAACACTGGGGCCCCACAAGTTCCTCTGCGTACATATCACAGGCAAACTGAAATGGTCCACTCACACAGACAGTGTGGTTAAGAAAGAGCAAGAGCGTTGAACCTCAGGAGGCTGAATACATTTTGCTTGGCTCCTAAAATCCCCACTAACTTTTACAGATGCACAATCGAGAGCATCCTGTCGGGCTGTATCACCACCTGGTACGGCAACTGCTCCGCCCACAACCACAGGGCTCTCCAGAGGGTGGTGCGGTCTGCACAACCAGGGGGCAAACTACCTGCCCTCCAGGAAACCTACAGCTCCCGATGTCACAAAGGCAAAAAAGATCATCAAGGACAATAACCACCCGAGCCACTGTCTGTTCACCCCGCTACCATCCATAAGGTGAAGACTGTACAGGTGCATCAAAGCAGGGGCAGAGAGATGGAAGCTGTTTTTCAATCTCAAGGCCATCAGATTGTTAAACAGCCACCACTAGCACAGAGATGGCGGCTGCCTACCTACAGATTTGATATCATTGGCCACTTTCATATGTACAGTATACAGTTGAAGTCGGAGGTTTACATACATTTAAACTCAGTTTTTCACAATTCCTGACATTTAATCCTCACAAAAAGTCCCTGTGTAAGGTCAGTTAGGGTCACCACATTATTTCTATTTGCCCTATTCGGATTAAACTTTATTTATGGCATCTACGGCATCTTTGGACCATGGTCTTTCAATGCAATATTTACCCAGACTAGTATGGCAAACAACTGACCAATAAACAATCATGTGGGTGTGGTACATAACTGCATATAAACCAGACAATGGTATTTGTATTGTAACCAGACTTGGTACACGTGTTCCAAACTCTGTCAAGACTCAACCTATTCAAACACATTCAGATTGACCACATGGTGGCACTACAACAGGCACATATTTACAGTTCATTTCGAAAGTGTTCAGACCCCTTCACTTTTTGCACATTTTGTTACGTTACAGCCTTATTCTAAAATGGATAAAATTGTATTGTATAAAATAAATCAAATGTCCTCATCAATCTACACACAATTCACAATAATAACAAAGCGAAAACATGTTTTTAGACATATTTGCAAATGAAATACAAGTTAAAAACAGAAATACCTTATTTACATACAGTTGAAGTCTGAAGTTTACATACCTTAGCCAACTACATTTAAACTCAGTTTTTCACAATTCCTGACATTTAATCCTAGTAAAAAATTCCCTGTTTTAGGCCAGTTAGGATCACCACTTTATTTTAAGAATGTGAAATGTCATAATAGTAGAGAGAATTATTTATTTCAGCTTTCATTTCTTTCATCACATTCCCAGTGGGTCAGAGGTTTACATACACTCAATTAGTATTTAGTAGCATTGCCTTTAAATTATTTAACTTGGGTCAAACGTTTCAGGTAGCCTTCCACAAGCTTCCCACAATAAGTTGGGTGAATTTTCGCCCATTCCTCCTAACAGAGCTGGTGTAACTTAGTCAGGTTTGTAGGCCTCCTTGCACTCACACACTTTTTCAGTTCTGCCCACAAATGTTCTATAGGATTGAGGTCAGGGCTTTGTGATGGCAACTCCAATATCTTGACTTTGTTGTCTTTAAGCCATTTTGCCACAACTTTGGAAGTATGCTTGGGGTCATTGTCCATTTGGAAGACCCATTTGCGACCAAGCTTTAATTTCCTGGCTCATGTCTTGAGATGTTGCTTCAATATATCCACATAATTTTCCTGCCTCATGATGCCAACTATTTTGTGAAGTGCACCAGTCCCTTCTGCAGAAAAGTGTAACAGTATACCTTCCGTTCCCTCGCACCGACCCGGGCTCGAACCGGGGGGGCTTTTGTAAACGATGTGAAATGGCTAGCTACTTAGCGGTGGTGCGCGCTAATAGCGTTTCAATCGGTGATGTCACGATGCTTCCAGGGTGGCTGTTGTTTAACAATTACTTCAAGGTCTCAGAGCAAGTGACATCACCGATTGAAACGCTATTAGCGTGCACCACCGCTAACTGGCTTGCCATTTCACATCGGTTAAAAACCCCCCACAACATGATGCTGCCACCCCCGTGCTTCACGGTTGGGATGGTGTTCTTTGTTCTTCGGCTTGCAAGCCTCCCCCTTTTTCCTCCAAACATAACAATGGTCAATATGGCCAAACAGTTCTATTTTTGTTTCATCAGATCAGAGGACATTTCTCCAAAAAGTACTATCTTTGTCCCTATGTGCAGTTGGAAACCGTAGTCTGGCTTTTATATGGCGGTTTTAGAGCAGTGGCTTCTTCCTTGCTGCGCAGCCTTTCAGGTTATGTCGATATAGGACTCGTTTTACTGTGGATTTAGATACTTTTGTACTGGTTTCATTCAGCATCTTCACAAGGTCCTTTGCTGCTGTTCTGTGATTGATTTGCACTTGCCGCACCAAAGTACGTTAATCTCGAGGAGACAGAACACGTCTCCTTCCTGAGCGGTATGATGGCTGCGTGGTCCAATGGGGTTTATACTTGCATACTATTGTTTGTACAGATGAACATGGTTCCTTCATGCTCCCAAGGATGAACCAGACTTGTGGAGTTCTACAATTTTTTTCTGAGGTCTTTTGATTTTCCCATGATGTCAAGCAAAGGTGCACTGAGTTAGAAGGTAGGCCTTGAAATACATCCACAGGTACACCTCCAATTGACTCAAATTATGTCAATGAGCCTATCAGATGCTTCTAAAGCCATTACATAATTTTCTGGAATTTTCCAAGCTGTTTAAAGGCACAGTCAATTTAGTGTACGTAAACTTCTGACCCACTGGAATTGTGATACAGTGAATTATAAATTAAATAATCTGTCTGTAAAAAATTTTGGGAAAAAATACTTGTGTCATGCACAAAGTAGATGTCCTAACCGACTTGCCAAAACTATAGTTTTTTATTAACAAGAAATTTGTGGAGTGGTTGAAAAACGAGATTTAATAACTCCAACCTAAGTGTATGTAAACTTCTGACTTCAACTATAGATGCATTTACACACACACACACACGTAAGAGATAAACACTGCTTTGTACATTATCTGGAAATAATGGACGACTTTGTACTTGGTACCGTGTTTATTAGTTCAAGATAATGTACAGAACGGAGGGGTTTATCCCAGTTATACCACCGTTTCCAAAGAAAACAATCACACATTTTTACCAGTAAATGTGTATACTATTTCATCATTCCACTATACCTCGTTGTTAGTTGTATCGGTTAGGTGGCTAGAGAAGTGGACTTGTTGTTCATTCTATTTATTTGATTGCTAGGCAGGCTGGCAATGTTCTGATCTCTTGCTAGTTATCTAGTCAACTATGGCTAACATAGTCGTGTAGCTGCATTTGCATTTGATTGAGCTGTTTTCTGGTGACATTTATTTGGATACATCCATGCTACTGTACACAGATGTTACCTGTGGAGGGATGACACCCACACAAAGTCAATTCCATCTATTTAGGTAAAAGTTTTAAATGAGAATTTATTTTTTATGTTTATGTTCATTCATAGTTCAGTTGATAGCTGCAATATTACTACCCACATTTAATACAAATATTACTACTTACATGTAATATAAATATTACTACTTACATTTAAAAATATTACTATTTACATTTAATAAAATATTACTACTTGCATGTAATATAAATATTACTACTTTCATGTAATATAAATATTACTACTTACATTTAATAAAATATTACTACTTACATTTAATATAAATATTACTACTTACATTTAACATAAATCTTTTTTTAGTGGTTGGGGGGTAGAATCGAGTGAATTTAGGCCATTGCTGGGCCAATTCTGTCTCCGTTCAGGCTGCCAGATCGGGCCTAGTCTGTACCGTCATTCATTTCGGACTAGAGCCGGATCCGGCTGCCAGACCCAGGCCAGCAGATTTAGATCTGGCATGCCGGAATCAGCCCAAACATTCGTGTTACCTGGGGAATCTCGGGAACAAATGGTGCTTTCAAGACAACTGGGAACTCTGAAAGAAACCTGAGGTCAAATCATGACGTCAGTGATCTTCAGGTCGGAAAGTCGGAGCGCTAGAAAGATGCCAGAGTTTCTGACTAGGAACTCCAAGTTGGACGACAGTTCAAAACTATTTTTCCCAGTTGGAGATGGCTGATGAATGGCTGTTTTTGTTTTTTAAGTTGCCAGTTGTGTGGAGCACAGCAAAAACAGAAATAAGAATGAATAGAAAGGCCATCTCCATTCAAGTCAGTGATGGCATAATGGGTGGACTGGCAGCCATTTTGAGTGTACCCATGCCAGAAAGTAAAAGCAGGAAATGCACCCCTCAATCTGTGCTGTGTGATTTGTTGAGTTAACACAATATATCAAATAAAACAAAAATGTCATTGCATGAGCCATCAGTTAGCATCCTTTGAATGAACATTCTACATTACCAGGTAAATCCAACATCAGTTGATAGAACATTCCAAACCATACCATGGAAATGATTGCAACACATTACCAGGCAGCCATTTTGAGTGTACCCGTTTGTTTACCAGCCAGGGTAAGAGCTTCTTAGTACGATCTATTCATTGTAATTTTGATGGTCAAAACCCACGCCCCGTTACGTACCGACGCAAAGATGTGATACAAGTGACGCAGTTACGCAGCGCATGCTTTGTAACCCCAAGCGTCCCTTGAACCAAGGCAAAGGTATTTTTGCAACATTTGAAATGTTTTATGTATGTAGATAATGTTTCTTTAAGTTTGATACATTTTCTTGATATTCTTGTTGTGTTATACATGATCGCAACCAATTAAACCAAGTTTGTAACCCGTTTGGTGCAGTCGTTGCTTGCACAATGTTGGGCTAGCTAGCTAGCAGTAGATAAGTTCAATCAATGCATTTTCATTTAACGTTATTTGAATTTACTTCCCTAAACTCGGTTGGTTATTGTTGCAAACATAAGGTGCTTGCTAACAGTTTGTACGGTCTATGATTTATGTTTGTAATGTGAATGTTACGAATGGTTTGGTCATAGCTCGCTACAGCAGCTATCTTGCATTATAGGTCCCGTTGGTATGCTAATGTTAGTTACTTAACCAGCCAGTGGGCTTCCATATTATTCGCATGATAGTTGAGCTTTCTTTGCTAGCTAGTTGAAGTTACAGAAGTTAAAAGTCCATAATAAAAACGTTTTTGATTTGTAGCAAATAATGATGACCATGTTTTGATCGATTTCAGCCAAGTTCGTTGAAGAAGCCTGAGCGGAGATGTACCGTCCCAAACCGACGCTGCGGGACCGACAGCACCTGTACCGGCTCATCATCAGCCAGTTGCTGTATGACGGTTACACCAACATCGCCAACAACCTCATCACGGAGGTGAAGCCACAGAGCGTCGTGTCGCCCTCTGAGAACCTCATGCAGCTGGCCAAGATAGGTGAGTGGGTAGTGGACTAGCTCGTAGGAGAATACTAACTACATGTCTGCAGTGTGGTTGTTTTGGAACTATACTGCTCCACTGTTTCATGCATCCCGTCCTCCCAAGACATAGCGAATGGCGACAGTGTAGTTTGCTAGCTAAATGTCTGTAGTGTTGTCACTGTTTTAATCAACTGTATTGCTCCATTCACCCCAAGGCAAGGAGAATGATGACTGTGGTGCACAAGATGTCAATGTCTGCAGTTTGATCGGTTGTAAAACTGTATCTCTCCATCCAACCTCCTCTCTCCAGGCATGGAGAATGATGACAGTGCGGTGCAGTATGCCATCGGGCGGTCTGACACAGTGGCACCAGGCGTTGGCATCGACCTGGAGTTTGACGCTGACGTCCAGTCCATGTCCCCCGAGGCGTCTGAGTACGAGACTTGTTACGTGACGTCTCATAAGGGTCCCTGTCGCGTGGCCACCTACAGCCGGGACGGGCAGCTCATTGCTACGGGCTCCGCAGACGCCTCCATCAAAGTCTTGGACACAGAACGTATGCTGGCCAAGAGTGCCATGCCCATAGAGGTGAGACAGGGGGCTGACATAGTGGTATGGTCTTGAATTGTAAAGTGTTGTAGCCTGTATGGACATTGTTTTGCGAACAGTTTGAACATCTTTACCTGCCGTGTTGCATTATTCAAGTAGGTAAACTTGTGTGCAACATGATTGGGAAGATAATGCAGCCAGACAGATGGTGATGAATGAGGAAGTGGAGCAGGCTCTGCACTTCGTTTTATAAAGGGGCTGCTCTGATTTGAGCCTCTCGAGACATTTGACAGACCGAATGTAACAAATTCTAGCACCGAAACTTTGTTTTTTGTATCGCGGGAGGGTACAGAGGTTTTGGTATACCATACAACACTATGATAGAGACCTACCTGTATTTGTCTAATAAGAACGGTGTGCTGTAATACGACCTAGGTGATCAGAACATTAATGTTCCTGTGTGTTCTAGGTGATGATGAATGAGACAGCCCAGCAGAACATGGAGAACCACCCGGTGATCAGAACACTGTACGACCACGTGGATGAGGTCACGTGTCTGGCATTCCACCCCACGGAACAGATCCTGGCGTCTGGGTCACGTGACTACACCCTCAAACTGTTTGACTACTCCAAGCCCTCTGCCAAGAGAGCCTTCAAACATGTACAGGTAGCAACAGAGGTGGGGCTTTTAGACGGGTAGCAACAGAGGTGGGGCTTTTAGACGGGTAGCAACAGAGGTGGGGCTTTTAGACGGGTAGCAACAGAGGTGGGGCTTTTAGACGGGTAGCAACAGAGGTGGGGCTTTTAGACGGGTAGCAACAGAGGTGGGGCTTTTAGACGGGTAGCAACAGAGGTGGGGCTTTTAGACGGGTAGCAACAGAGGTGGGGCTTTTAGACGGGTAGCAACAGAGGTGGGGCTTTTAGACGGGTAGCAACAGAGGTGGGGCTTTTAGACGGGTAGCAACAGAGGTGGGGCTTTTAGACGGGTAGCAACAGAGGTGGGGCTTTTAGACGGGTAGCAACAGAGGTGGGGCTTTTAGACGGGTAGCAACAGAGGTGGGGCTTTTAGACGGGTAGCGACATGGGCGGGGCCTTTAGACGGGTAACGACGGGGCGGGGCCTTTAGACGGGTAGCGGCATGGGCGGGGCTTTTAGACGGGTAGCGACATGGGCGGGGCCTTTAGACGGGTACAGGTAACAACGTTCTCTCAGATTGTCTGTTTGTGTAGGCAGTGATGGGAGCTGGGGGGTGTAGATGTTGATGGGGAGCTGGGGGGGGGTGTGCAGAACCATTCGAAAACAGGAAGTTGTGTTGAGTGGAGACATCAGGGGTTTGGGCAGAACCTATAGAAAACGGGAACAGGCGTGCTGGCCTGGCAAACCTGTGGTATCATATTACTACTTGGTGAGAATTGGCTTTTTATCACATAGTTAGTACAATGTTGGTATTGTGACAACTGTGCTCTGAAAATAATGTAATTGTCACCTTTTTGAGCCCAGCAGTTAGCAACCCTGGATTAGATATCCTAACAGTAGTGTCTCTGTGTCTGCTCCCCACAGGAAGCAGAGATGCTGCGTGCCATCTCCTTCCACCCGTCAGGTGACTTCCTTTTGGTGGGGACACAGCACCCGACCCTCCGCCTCTACGACGTTAACACCTTCCAATGCTTCGTCTCCTGCAACCCTCTAGACCAGCATACTGACACCATCAGTGGAGTCAACTACAACCCTAATGCTAACAGGTAACCCCTGACCTCTAACCCTCTAGATCAGGTATTCCCAAACTGGGTGCAGTGCTGTCGTGGGTACGCCAAATAAAAATGTGATTGACTTTTTATTTATTTTATTCTTTTTCTTCACGTGTTCAAAAAGTCCATTGATTTTCCAACGGGGTTATACATCTGGGTGAGGTTTTTTTCTTGCCTGGGTAATTTTGTTTCACTGCCAAAAATACAATTAAACCATCTAGTGTTCAGCGTGTTCAACACAATGTCAAATACAGGTAACCTAGTCAAATAATTAACATCCAATCAAATTAACCGTTACTCATCCAATCACATTAACTGTTACTCATCCAATCACATTAACCATTACTCTCTCACAGGAAACCTTCACTCTTGCGCAGACATTTAGGAACGAAACATGACAACTTGAAAAACAAGCCACGGGAGTTTTTCAAATGTGAATAAGTATGATTTTCGAGTAGTAAGACATGTATAAAAGCAACAGATACCGAGAGGCTCTTGGGTACACTGCAGCATCCACCGAGAGGCTCTTGGGTACACTGCAGCATCCACCGAGAGGCTCTTGGGTACACTGCAGCATCCACCGAGAGGCTCTTGGGTGCACTGCAGCATCCACCGAGAGGCTCTTGCTGCCAAGGAAATGCCTGACAGCTTGAAAGACGTTTTGGACACTACAGCGAAAATTGTTAACTTTGTTAAAGCAAGGCCCCTGAACCATTGTGTATTTTCTGCGTTATGCAATGATATGGACAGCAACCATGTAACGCTTTTACAACATACAGAAGTTCGCTGGTTATCAAGGGGCATTGACACATTTTAATTGAGAGACAAGCTTAAAGTTTTCTTAACTGACCATAATTTTCACTTGAATGACCGCTTGTACGATGATGAGTTTCTCACACAACTGGCCTGTCTGGGTGATGTTTTTTATCACCTGAATGATTTGAATCTAGGATTACAGGGACTCTCCGCAACTATATTCAATGTGCGGAACAAAATTGAGGCTATGATTAAGAAGTTGGATATCTTCTGTCTTCATTAACAAGGACAACACACAGGTCTTTCCATCATTGTATGATTTTTTTTGCGTGCAAATTAACTCAATTTACGGACAATGTCATGTGATCTAGTGAAGCACCTGAGTGAATTGGGTGCGCAATTACGCAGGTACTTCCCCGCAACGGATGACACAAACAACTGGTTCGTTATCCCTTTCATGCCCTGCCTCCAGTCCACTTACCGATATCTTAACAACGGAGCCTCATCCAAATTGCAACAAGCGGTTCTGTGAAAATTGAATTTAATTAGAAGCCCCTGCCAGATTTCTGGATTGGGCTGCGCTCAGAGTTTCTTGCCTTGGCAAATTGCGTTAAGACACTGATGCCCTTTGTAACCACGTACCTATGTGATAGTGGATTCTTGCGCCTCACTAGCATGACAAATATATACAGGCACAGACTGTGGGTGGAAAATTATTTAAATTAAGACACTCTCTCCAATACAACCCAACATTGCAGAGTTATATGCATCCTTTCAAGCACACCCTTCTCATTAACTTGTGAATTATTCACAATTTTTGATGAACAAATAATGTTTTATATGTAAGATGGTTAAATAAAGAGAGAAATTATTGATTATTATTATATTATTTGTGCCCTGGTCCTGTAAGAGCTCTTTGTCACTTCCCACGAGCCGGGTTGTGACAAACACTCACTAATTCTTATGTTTAATAAATGTATCATATAGTGTGTGTGGCAGGCTTACAATGATGGCAAAAAATTGATGCCAAGCGTTGGCTGGAGTGGTGTAAAGCTCGCTGCCTTTGGACCCTGGAGCAGTGGAAATGCTTTCTCTGAGGTGATGAATCACGCTTCACCATCTGGAAGTCCGACGGATGAATGTGGGTTTGGAGGATGCCAGGAGACGCTACCTGCCCCAATGCATAGTGCCAACTGTGAAGTGTGGCGGAGGAGGAATAATGGTCTGGGTTTGGTTTTTTTATGGTTCTTGCTAGGCCCCTTAGTTCTCGTGAAGAGAGATCTTACCGCTACAGCATCAATAACTTTGTGACAACAGTTTGGGGAAGGCCCTTTCCTGTTTCAGCATTACAATGCCCCCGTGCACAAAGCGAGGTCCATACAGAAATGGTTTGTCAATCGATGTGGAAGATCATTCATAATTAGAAAAAAACGTTATCCTTTTTATCCCTAATTTGGTGATATTCACTTGGCTCATCGCTACAACTCTCCAACGGGCTTGGGAGAGGCAAAGGTCGAGTTATGTGTCCCTCGAAACAACCTGCCAAACCACGCTTCTTAACACTTAAGCCAACTGCATCAATGTGTTGGGAGGAAACACTATTCAATTGACGACTGAAGCCAGCTTGCAGGTTCCCGGCCCGCCACAAGGAGTCGCTAAAGCACAATGAGCCAAAGAAAGCCCCCTGGCCGCACCCGAACGACACTGGGCCAATTGTGCACCGTCCTATAGGATTCCCGGTCATGGCCGGCTGTGACAGCCTGGGATCAAACCCCAGTCTTGTCTTGACGCCTCAACACTGTGATGCAGTGTCATAGACCGCTGCGCCACTCGGGAGGCTGTGGTGTGGAAGAATTCGACTGGCCCGCTGCACAGAGCCCTGACCTCAACCCCATCAAATCTTTGATGAATTGGAACGCCGACTGTGAGCCGGGCCTTATCACCCAACATCAGTACCCGACCTCACTTATACTCTTGTGGCTGAATGGAAGCAAGTCCCCGCAGCAATGTTCCTACATCTAGTGGAAAGCCTTCCCAGAAGAGTGGAGGCTGTTATAGCAGCAATGTTCCAACATCTAGTGGAAAACCTTCCCAGAATAGTGGAGGCTGGTATAGCAGCAAAGGGGGCTCCAACTCCATATTAATGACTTCCCAGAAGACTGGGGGCTGTTATAGCAGCAAAGGGGGGACCAACTCCATATTAATGCCCATGATTTTTGAATGAAATGTTCGATGAGCAGGTGTCCACATTCGAGGTCGGCCTATTAATCGGTATGGCCGATTTAATTAGGGCTGATTTCAAGTTTTCATAATGATCGGAAGTCTGTATTTTTGGGCGCCGTTTTGCCTATTTATTATTATTTTTTACACCTTTTATTTAATCTTTATTTAACTAGGCAAGTCAGTTAAACACATTCTTATTTTCAATTACGCCCTAGGAACAGTGTGTTAATCTGTCGTTCTGCCCCTGAACAAAGCAGTTTTCACCTTGTTAGCTCGGGGGATTCAATCTTGCAACCTTACAGTTAACTAGTCCAACGCAACAATGACCTGCCTCTCTCTCGTTGCACTCCACAAGGAGATTGCCTGTTAACTTCTTGAAACTCCCCATCCCGGATCCGGGATCGTGACTAAAGCCTCAGGCTCATTAGCATAACGCAACGTTAACGATTTCTGAAAATCGCAAATAAAATTAAAATAATGCGTCTGTTCTCAAGCTTAGCCTTTTCTTAACAACACTGTCATCTCAGATTTTCAAAATATGCTTTTGAACCATAGAAATTGACTAATTTGTGTAAGAGTATGCAAAGCTAGCATAGCATTTTGTGTAGCATGTAGCACGCAACATTTTCACAAAAACCAGATAACCAAATAAATAAAATCATTTACCTTTGAAGAGCTTCTGATGTTTTCAATGAGGAGACTCTCAGTCACATACCAAATGCGCAGTGTTTCCTGAAAGCGTCTGTGTGTAGGAGAAATCGTTCCGTTTTCTACATTGCGTCTGGCTACCGAAACGAACCGAAAATGCAGTCACCTACAACGTAAAACTTTTTCCGGATTAACTACATAATATCGACCGAAACATGGCAAACGTTGTTTGGAATCAGTCCTCAAGGTGTTTTTTCACATATCTCTTCATTGACATGCAGTTCGTGGAAGCTTGCTTTACTCTCTGTATCGAATGGAAAAATACTGGCAGGTGACTTTTGCGCACCAATTTCGTCGCAGGACACCGGGCGGACACGTGGTAAATGTGGTCTCTTATGGTCAATCTTCCAATGATCTGCCTACAAATACGTCACAATGCTGCAGACACCTTGGGGAAACGACAGAAAGGGCAGACTTACTCCTCTCGCGTTCACAGCCATATAAGGAGACCATGGAAAACAGAGCCTCAAAAATCCTTGTCATTTCCTGGATGCCATCTCATCTTGGTTTTGCCTGAAGCTCACGTTATAGGGCACGCACAGAGAAGATCTTTGTATTTCTGGACACGTCAGAGTGTTTTCTTTCGAACGGTAGCAATTATATGCATAGTCGAGCATCTTTTTGTGACAAAATATCTTGTTTAAAACAGGAACGTTTTTCATCCAAAAATGAAATAGCGCCCCCATAGATGTAAGAGGTTAAGTGAATGCAGGAAGCCAAGGTAAGTTGCTAGCTAGCATTAAACTTATCTTATAAAAAACAATCAATCATAATCACTAGTTAACTACACATGGTTGATGATATTACTAGATATTATCTAGCGTGTCCTGCGTTGCATATAATCTGACTGAGCATACAAGTATCTAAGTATCTGACTGAGCGGTGGTAGGCAGAAGCAGGCGCGTAAACATTCATTCAAACAGCACTTTCGTGCGTTTTGCCAGCAGCTCTTCATTGTGCGTCAAGCATTGCGCTGTTTATGACTTCAAACCTATCAACTCCCAAGATGAGGCTCGTGTGACCGAAGTGAAATGGCTAGCAAGTTAGCGCGCGATAATTGTCGTTGTTGCTGTTTCGAGCACAGGGAGGAGCGAGGAGAGGGGCGGAAGCTATACTGTTACACTGGCAATACTAAAGTGCCTATAAGAACATCCAATAGTCAAAGGTTAATGAAATACAAATGGTATAGAGGGAAATAGTCCTATACTTCCTATAATAACTACAACCTAAAACTTCTTACCTGGGAATATTAAAGACTCATGTTAAAAGGAACCACCAGCTTTCATATGTTCTTGAGCAAGGAACTGAAACTTTAGCTTTATTACATGGCACATATTGCACTTTTACTTCTCCAACACTTTGTTTTTGCCTTATTTAAACCAAATTGAACATGTTTCATTATTTATTTGAGGCAAAATTGATTTTATTGATGTATTATATTAAGTTAAAATAAGTGTTCATTCAGTATTGTTGTAATTGTCATTATTATAAATAAATAAAATCGGCCGATTTAATCGGTATCGGCGTTGAAAAATCACAATCAGTCGACCTCTATACTTCATGTAGTGTATCTTTTGATTTCTAAGACACTCTAAGGTTAGTATTATTCACAACTAAAGTTACCATGTAAGTCTAAATCTAGCATTTAGGACCAGTTTCAAATCATCACTTTTATGCTCAACGAAGCCACTTCATATGAGTACTCGCCCCGGGAATGGG
Organism: Oncorhynchus masou masou; assembly: GCF_036934945.1. Classification (NCBI taxonomy): domain Eukaryota; kingdom Metazoa; phylum Chordata; class Actinopteri; order Salmoniformes; family Salmonidae; genus Oncorhynchus; species Oncorhynchus masou. Next base: position 92,093,902 of record NC_088216.1, read on the forward strand.
GAAAAATATCCTATTTTATTCAACTAAGTTTAATTTTCTCATTCTATAAAATAATGGCAATGACTTATAAGCATATCTTGTCTGCTAAATGAACAAGTCTACAGCCTATGACATGGAGCACAGCCAGATAACATACAGTATCTAGTCTGATAAATGAACAAGTCTACAGCCAGATAACATACAGTATCTAGTCAGATAAATGAACAAGTCTACAGTCTATAGCCAGATAACATACAGTATCTAGTCTGATAAATGAACAAGTCTACAGTCTATAGCCAGATAACATACAGTATCTAGTCTGATAAATGAACAAGTCTACAGCCAGATAACATACAGTATCTAGTCTGATAAATGAACAAGTCTACAGTCTATAGCCAGATAACATACAGTATCTAGTCTGATAAATGAACAAGTCTATAGCCAGATAACATACAGTATCTAGTCAGATAAATGAACTAGTCTACAGCCTATAGCCAGATAACATACAGTATCTAGTCTGATAAATGAACTAGTCTATAGCCAGATAACATACAGTATCTAGTCTGATAAATGAACTAGTCTACAGTCTATAGCCAGATAACATACATTATCTAGTCTGATAAATGAACTAGTCTATAGCCAGATAACATACAGTATCTAGTCAGATAAATGAACTAGTCTATAGCCAGATAACATACAGTATCTAGTCTGATAAATGAACTAGTCTACAGCCAGATAACATACAGTATCTAGTCTGATAAATGAACAAGTCTACAGCCAGATAACATACAGTATCTAGTCAGATAAATGAACTAGTCTACAGTCAGATAACATACAGTATCTAGTCAGATAAATGAACTAGTCTATAGCCAGATAACATACAGTATCTAGTCTGATAAATGAACTAGTCTACAGCCAGATAACATACAGTATCTAGTCTGATAAATGAACTAGTCTACAGTCAGATAACATACAGTATCTAGTCTGATAAATGAACAAGTCTACAGCCAGATAACATACAGTATCTAGTCTGATAAATGAACTAGTCTACAGCCAGATAACATACAGTATCTAATCTGATAAATGAACTAGTCTATAGCCAGATAACATACAGTATCTAGTCTAATAAATGAACTAGTCTATAGTCAGATAACATACAGTATCTAGTCTGATAAATGAACTAGTCTACAGCCAGATAACATACAGTATCTAATCTGATAAATGAACTAGTCTATAGCCAGATAACATACAGTATCTAGTCTGATAAATGAACTAGTCTATAGCCAGATAACATGCAGTATCTAGTCTGATAAATGAACTAGTCTATAGCCAGATAACATACAGTATCTAGTCTGATAAATGAACAAGTCTATAGCCAGATAACATACAGTATCTAGCCAGATAAATGAACAAGTCTATAGCCAGATAACATACAGTCTATAGCCAGATAACATACAGTATCTAGTCTGATAAATGAACTAGTCTACAGTCTATAGCCAGATAACATACAGTATCTAGTCAGATAAATGAACTAGTCTATAGCCAGATAACATACAGTATCTAGTCAGATAAATGAACTAGTCTATAGCCAGATAACATACAGTATCTAGTCTGATAAATGAACTAGTCTACAGCCAGATAACATACAGTATCTAGTCTGATAAATGAACAAGTCTATAGCCAGATAACATGCAGTATCTAGTCTGATAAATGAACTAGTCTATAACCAGATAACATACAGTATCTAGTCTGATAAATGAACTAGTCTATAGCCAGATAACATACAGTATCTAGTCTGATAAATGAACTAGTCTACAGCCAGATAACATACAGTATCTAGTCTGCTAAATGAACTAGTCTACAGCCTATAGCCAGATAACATACAGTATCTAGTCTGATAAATGAACTAGTCTACAGCCTATAGCCAGATAACATACAGTATCTAGTCTGATAAATGAACTAGTCTATAGCCAGATAACATACAGTATCTAGTCTGATAAATGAACTAGTCTACAGTCTATAGCCAGATAACATACAGTATCTAGTCTGATAAATGAACTAGTCTATAGCCAGATAACATACAGTATCTAGTCTGATAAATGAACTAGTCTATAGCCAGATAACATACAGTATCTAGTCAGATAAATGAACTAGTCTATAGCCAGATAACATACAGTATCTAGTCTGATAAATGAACAAGTCTACAGCCAGATAACATACAGTATCTAGTCAGATAAATGAACTAGTCTATAGCCAGATAACATACAGTATCTAGTCTGATAAATGAACTAGTCTACAGCCAGATAACATACAGTATCTAGTCAGATAAATGAACTAGTCTATAGCCAGATAACATACAGTATCTAGTCTGATAAATGAACTAGTCTATAGCCAGATAACATACAGTATCTAGTCTGATAAATGAACTAGTCTACAGTCTATAGCCAGATAACATACAGTATCTAGTCTGATAAATGAACAAGTCTACAGTCTATAGCCAGATAACATACAGTATCTAGTCTGATAAATGAACTAGTCTACAGTCTATAGCCAGATAACATACATTATCTAGTCTGATAAATGAACTAGTCTATAGCCAGATAACATACAGTATCTAGTCAGATAAATGAACTAGTCTACAGCCAGATAACATACAGTATCTAGTCAGATAAATGAACTAGTCTACAGCCAGATAACATACAGTATCTAGTCTGATAAATGAACTAGTCTATAACCAGATAACATACAGTATCTAGTCTGATAAATGAACTAGTCTACAGCCAGATAACATACAGTATCTAGTCTGATAAATGAACTAGTCTATAGCCAGATAACATACAGTATCTAGTCTGATAAATGAACTAGTCTATAACCAGATAACATACAGTATCTAGTCTGATAAATGAACTAGTCTACAGTCAGATAACATACAGTATCTAGTCTGATAAATGAACTAGTCTACAGCCAGATAACATACAGTATCTAGTCTGATAAATGAACAAGTCTATAGTCTATAACCAGATAACATACAGTATCTAGTCTGATAAATGAACTAGTCTACAGCCAGATAACATACAGTATCTAGTCTGATAAATGAACTAGTCTATAGTCAGATAACATACAGTATCTAGTCTGATAAATGAACTAGTCTATAACCAGATAACATACAGTATCTAGTCTGATAAATGAACTAGTCTACAGTCTATAGCCAGATAACATACAGTATCTAGTCTGATAAATGAACTAGTCTATAGTCAGATAACATACAGTATCTAGTCTGATAAATGAACTAGTCTACAGTCTATAGCCAGATAACATACAGTATCTAGTCTGATAAATGAACTAGTCTACAGCCAGATAACATACAGTATCTAGTCTGATAAATGAACTAGTCTATAGTCAGATAACATACAGTATCTAGTCTGATAAATGAACTAGTCTATAGTCAGATAACATACAGTATCTAGTCTGATAAATGAACTAGTCTATAACCAGATAACATACAGTATCTAGTCAGATAAATGAACTAGTCTATAGTCAGATAACATACAGTATCTAGTCTGATAAATGAACTAGTCTATAGCCAGATAACATACAGTATCTAGTCTGATAAATGAACTAGTCTATAGCCAGATAACATACAGTATCTAGTCTGATAAATGAACTAGTCTATAACCAGATAACATACAGTATCTAGTCTGATAAATGAACTAGTCTATAGTCAGATAACATACAGTATCTAGTCTGATAAATGAACTAGTCTACAGCCAGATAACATACAGTATCTAGTCAGATAAATGAACTAGTCTATAGCCAGATAACATACAGTATCTAGTCAGATAAATGAACTAGTCTATAGCCAGATAACATACAGTATCTAGTCTGATAAATGAACTAGTCTATAGCCAGATAACATACAGTATCTAGTCTGATGAATGAACTAGTCTACAGCCAGATAACATACAGTATCTAGTCTGATAAATGAACAAGTCTATAGCCAGATAACATACAGTATCTAGTCTGATAAATGAACTAGTCTATAGCCAGATAACATACAGTATCTAGTCTGATAAATGAACTAGTCTACAGTCTATAGCCAGATAACATACAGTATCTAGTCTGATAAATGAACTAGTCTATAGCCAGATAACATACAGTATCTAGTCTGATAAATGAACTAGTCTATAGCCAGATAACATACAGTATCTAGTCAGATAAATGAACTAGTCTACAGCCAGATAACATACAGTATCTAGTCTGATAAATGAACTAGTCTATAGCCAGATAACATACAGTATCTAGTCAGATAAATGAACTAGTCTACAGCCAGATAACATACAGTATCTAGTCTGATAAATGAACTAGTCTATAACCAGATAACATACAGTATCTAGTCTGATAAATGAACAAGTCTACAGCCAGATAACATACAGTATCTAGCCAGATAAATGAACTAGTCTACAGTCAATAGCCAGATAACATAGCAGGCCAACTCATATTCTGTTCTTCTGAAATACATTTTCTTCATATAGTGTTTCTTTAGACCTGCCTAAAATAAATACATGAGTTTATTGTGATGGTGTTAATTCAGGTGATTTATTAGACTTTAAAATGTAGATGTTCCAAAGGTGCATCATCAGCTTGAATGGAGGCCTGGAGATGATCAACATGTTTATGTTCATTAACGGTCAATTAACGTGAGACCGGCAGTCTTCTGCTTGACAATAACCAGCTGATAGAATATAACTGCCACAGCCCTTAGGTCCCCAACACATGACCTTAACCCTGACAGTGTCAACAGGTGGGTTCACTAGACTGGCTCAGTCCCTGACCCATGACCTTAACCCTGACAGAATATAACTGCCACAGCCCTTAGGTCCCCAACACATGACCTTATATTCTGTCAGAATATAACTTCCACAGCCCTTAGGTCCCCAACACATGATCTTAACCCTGACAGTGTCAACAGGTGGGTTCACTAGACTGGCTCAGTCCCTGACCCATGACCTTAACCCTCTGCTCATTCTGTGTCTCCAGCTATGTGACGTGCAGTAAGGACGGCAGCATCAAGCTGTGGGACGGCGTGTCTAACCGCTGTGTGATGACATTTGATAAGGCCCATGATGGGGCGGAGGTCTGCTCCGCTGTCTTCTCAAAGAACTCCAAGTACGTCCTCTCCACCGGGAAAGACTCTGTCGCCAAACTGTGGGAGATCTCCACCGGGCGCCCCCTGGTCAAATACACAGGTAACCACTTACCCGAACCCCTTACCACAGACACTAGCCTTAACCTCCCCCCAGACACTAGCCTTAACCTCCCCCCAGACACTAGCCTTAACCTCCCCCCAGACACTAGCCTTAACCTCCCCCCAGACACTAGCCTTAACCTCCCCCCAGACACTAGCCTTAACCTCCCCCCAGACACTAGCCTTAACCTCCCGCCCCCCAGACACTAGCCTTAACCTCCCGCCCCCCAGACACTAGCCTTAACCTCCCGCCCCCCAGACACTAGCCTTAACCTCCCGCCCCCCAGACACTAGCCTTAACCTCCCGCCCCCCAGACACTAGCCTTAACCTCCCGCCCCCCAGACACTAGCCTTAACCTCCCGCCCCCCCCCAGATGCTAGCCTTAACCTCCCGCCCCCAGACCCATCTCCCCATAAGATGAGTGTGTTTTGTGGAATGGACAGGGAGAGGGGCTGAGGTGTTCTGGGGTGGTGTTGACTGATTAATCGGTATGGCCGATTTAATTAGGACCGATTTCAAGTTTTCATAACAATCGGAAATCGGTATTTTTTATGTTTATTTATTTATTTATTTATTTTATTTATTTATACCTTTTAATTTAACTAGGCAAGTCAGTTAAAAACACATTCTTATTTTCAATGACGGCCTAGGAACTGTGGGTTAACTGCCTGTTCAGGGGCAGAACGACAGATTATTACCTTGTCAGCTTGGGGGTTCCAGTCTTGCAACCGCACAGTTAACTAGTCCAACACTCTAACCATTGCACTCCACGAGTACCGTACCTGTTACGCGAATGTAGTAGAAGCCAAGGTAAGTTATTAGCAAGCATTAAACTTATCTTATAAAAACAATCAATCATAATCACTAGTTATAACTACTAATCCAGTTTAGCAGGCAATATCAACCAGGTGAAATTGTAATTTCTCTTGCATTCATTGCACGCAGAGTCAGGGTATATGCAACAGTTTGGGCTGCCTGGCTTATTGCAAACTAATTTGCCAGAATTTCACGTAAATATGACATGCATTGGTTGTGCAATGTAACAATAGCATTTAGACTTATGGATGCCATCCGTTAGATAAAATACCGAACGGTTCCGTATTTCACTGAAATAATAAACGTCTTGTTTTCGAAATGATAGTTTCCGGATTCAATCATATTAATGACCAAAGGCTTGTATTTCTGTGTGTTAAGTCTGATTTGATAGAGCAGTCTGACTGAGCTGCAGCAGGCCCGTAATCATTCATTCAAACAGCACTTTCGTGCGTTTCGCCAGCAGCTCTTCACAAGCACAGCGCTGTTTATGACTTCAAGTCTATCAGCCTAATGGCTGGTGTAACCAATGTGAAATGGCTAGCTAGTTAGCTGGGTGTGCGCTAATACTGTTTCAAACGTCACTCCCTTTTAGATTTGGAGTAGTTATTCCCCTTGCGCTACAAGGGCCGCGGCTTTTGTGGAGCGATGGGTAACGATGCTTCGAGTGTGGCTGTTGTCCATGTGTTCCTGGTTCGAGCCCAGGTCGGAGCGAGGAGAGTGACTGAAGCTATACTGTTACACTGGCAATACTAAAGTGCCTTTAAGAACATCCAATAGTCAAAGGTTAATGAAATACAAATGGTATAGAGAGAAATAGTCCTATAAATACTATATTAACTACAACCTAACACTTCTTACCTGGGAATATTGAAGTCTCATGTTAAAAGAAACCAACTTTCATATGTTCTCATGTTCTGAGCAAGGAACTGAAACGTTAGCTTTTTTACATGGCACATATTACTTTCTTCTCCAACACTTTGTTTTTGTATTATTTAAACCAAATTGAACATGTTTCATTATTTATTTATCTGGGGTGGTGTTGGTTGAGTCAGGACAAAGAGAGAGGAGGTCTGGGGTGGGTTGAATCAGGGCAGAGAGAGAGGAGGTATGGGTTGAGTTGAGTCAGGACAAAGAGAGAGGAGGTCTGGGATGGGTTGAGTTGAGTCAGGACAAAGAGAGAGGTCTGGGGTGGGTTGAGTCAGGACAAAAGAGAGAGGTCTGGGATGGGTTGAGTCAGGACAAAGAGAGAGGAGGTCTGGGATGGGTTGAGTCAGGACAAAGAGAGAGGAGGTCTGGGGTGGGTTGAGTCAGGACAAAGAGAGAGGAGATCTGGGATGGGTTGAGTCAGGACAAGAGAGGAGGTCTGGGATGGGTTGAGTCAGGACAAGAGAGAGGAGGTCTGGGGTGGGTTGAGTCAGGACAAAGAGAGAGGAGATCTGGGATGGGTTGAGTCAGGACAAAGAGAGGAGGTCTGGGATGGGTTGAGTCAGGACAAAGAGAGAGGAGGTCTGGGGTGGGTTGAGTCAGGACAAAGAGAGAGGAGATCTGGGATGGGTTGAGTCAGGACAAAGAGAGGAGGTCTGGGATGGGTTGAGTCAGGACAAAGAGAGAGGAGGACTGGGATGGGTTGAGTCAGGACAAAAGAGAGGAGGTCTGGGATGGGTTGAGTCAGGACAAAGAGAGAGGAGGTCTGGGATGGGTTGAGTCAGGACAAAGAGAGAGGAGGTCTGGGATGGGTTGAGTCAGGACAAAAGAGAGGAGGTCTGGGATGGGTTGAGTCAGGACAAAGAGAGAGGAGGTCTGGGATGGGTTGAGTCAGGACAAAGAGAGAGGAGGTCTGGGATGGGTTGAGTCAGGACAAAGAGAGAGGAGGTCTGGGATGGGTTGAGTCAGGACAAAGAGAGAGGAGGTCTGGGATGGGTTGAGTCAGGACAAAGAGAGAGGAGGTCTGGGATGGGTTGAGTCAGGACAAAGAGAGAGGAGGTCTGGGGTGGGTTGAGTCAGGACAAAGAGAGGTCTGGGATGGGTTGAGTCAGGACAAAGAGAGAGGAGGTCTGGGGTGGGTTGAGTCAGGACAAAGAGAGAGGAGGTCTGGGATGGGTTGAGTTGAGTCAGGACAAAGAGAGAGGTCTGGGGTGGGTTGAGTCAGGACAAAGAGAGAGGTCTGGGGTGGGTTGAGTCAGGACAAAGAGAGGTCTGGGATGGGTTGAGTCAGGACAAAGAGAGAGGAGGTCTGGGATGGGTTGTCAGGACAAAGAGAGAGGAGGTCTGGGGTGGGTTGAGTCAGGACAATGTTACTCTGATGTGGAAACATTCTTGCCCATAACTTATCCGTGTGTGTGTGTGTGTGTCTTCCTCCCGTCAGGTGCTGGTCTGAGTGGTCGTCAGATGCATCGTACCCAGGGTGTGTTCAACCACACAGAGGACTATGTTCTGCTGCCTGATGAGAGAACCATCTCTCTATGCTGCTGGGACTCCCGATCTGCAGAGAGGAAGAACCTTCTGTCCCTGGGTCACAACAACATCGTCCGCTGTATCGTCCACTCCCCCACCAACCCAGGGTTCATGACCTGTAGTGATGACTTCAGGGCCCGCTTCTGGTACAGACGTACTACCACCGATTGAGACCCCTCTGTTGTACCTCTGACCCCTCTGTACCAACACACTACCACAGAGCCCAAACCAAATCCCTCACCACTGAGGAAACCCCCATTGATGACAACTCCACAGCCAAACAGCTCCTTCCCTGACACTGGACAGCATCAGGGTCCTGCAGCCTCAGACGTTACAACAAACCGTGTCTGAGTTGACTACACTGCCTCCATCTTGGACTGGATTTCAGTGGCGTGAGTGGACTCTTTCTGATGACTCTGTAATGGCTTGTCATGACTGTAGTACCCAGGTATGACAGCCAGGTGGCCGTGTTTGACCAGTGAGTTTCTATCTGGGCCTGGTTTCACCATGGTGGGTAGCCATGTTGGTAGAGAACACAGCTGATTGGCTGGCTGATTACATGAACAGCGTTGTTGGGAATAGTAATCATTAACTAATCTTCTAGATATTTTGAAGACCGTGAGCAACATGCTCATTGATACGTTTCTTTAATCTTTTGATAAAACAACTCCGTAGTTGAGTTTGTGGTTTTCCACATTTTTCCCCTTTTTTTTGTTTGTCTTTCTGATGTTACACATTTTTATTAAACCATTGAAGAAAATACGTTTTCCTGTCAGTTCTTTGACTTGAAATTAGTCTTGAAAATCTTAGACTTAAATGTTCTAGTATAAAGTTAAACGCTGTATAGAACTATGCACCGTTGTTCTAGAGCACGCCTGGTAATTCTTTTCCATGGAGGGCCACATTAAAATATATTTTAGCCCAGAATCGCGCGGCAGGTAGCCTAGTGGTTAGAGCATTGGACGAGTAACCGAAAGATCGAGTCCCCGAGCTGACATGGTAAAAATCTGTTGTTCTGCCCCTGAACAAGGCAGTTAACCCATTGTTCCTGGGCCGTCATTGTTATTTTCAATGTGTTCTTAACTAACTTGCCTCGTTAAATAAAAATAAATGTAAAAAATCATATTACAGGATTATACATGTGTATGACTGTGTTGACAGATATATCTACTGTAAATCACGGCCAGATATGCTACTTATTTTACTTTTTAACATGCACAGAAATAAACCATGTTCTCCTTTTGGTAGATATTTATTATTAAACATGCAATGAACTACACGGAGGGAAAAGTACACTGCATTCAGCACCACGGACAGAACTCTTGTTCACGGGTATGCACAAATACACGAGAGAGAGCTCAACATTACATTTAAACCACTCAATCAGTGTGAGGAGTGAAGTCTGATGGGCATTGACTAGAGCAGTGAAGTCAGGTATAGTTTCTGACGTCACTATGCACAGGATTGCTGAGAGGTGAGAGTAAGAGATGATCTGTGCCTTGACTTGTTATATTTCATCACTGAAAATGTCTGTTCACATACATAGGGGCGGCAGGGTAGCCTAGAGGTTAGAGCGTTGGACTAGTAACCGGAAGGTTGCAAGTTCAAACCCCCGAGCTGACAAGGTACAAATCTGTTGTTCTGCCCCTGAACAGGCAGTTAACCCACTGTTCCCAGGCCGTCATTGAAAATAAGAATTTGACTTAACTGACTTGCCTGGTTAAATAAAGGTTAAAAAAATAAAGGGTTGACCCAAACAGTACAAACATCTTCTGAGCATGACTCATAATCTTTGGAAAGTTTGGTTCATCGAGAGATGCATAGAACCTCGTTTTGAGTAGTTCTCCAATCACTGCATCAGACTGAAGATGGATAAGCTCAAGTTGCAGGTCAGTGGGAGGCGTGGTCCACATTGAAGGTGAAAGGAGAGGAAACCAACAGCATGTCATTTTCAAACACTTTTAAATCCTCAAAACGACGAGAAAACTCCCCGTTCAAAGCACGCAGCAGAGATGTATAATTCTCCCGCTGGTCATCTGATGGGGAACAGACTAGTAGTGTCAGAAGGTCTGTCAGGTTGTTGTCATCTGATAGGGAAGAGACTAGTAGTGTCAGAAGGTCTGTCAGGTTGTTGTCATCTGATAGGGAACAGACTAGTAGTGTCGGAAGGTGGGGGAGATTGTTGTCATCTGATAGGGAACAGACTAGTAGTGTCAGAAGGTCTGTCAGGTTGTTGTCATCTGATAGGGAACAGACTAGTAGTGTCGGAAGGTGGGGGAGATTGTTGTCATCTGATAGGGAACAGACTAGTAGTGTTGGAAGGTGGGTCAGATTGTTGTCATCTGATAGGGAACAGACTAGTAGTGTCGGAAGGTGGGGGAGATTGTTGTCATCTGATAGGGAACAGACTAGTAGTGTCGGAAGGTGGGTCAGATTGTTGTCATCTGATAGGGAACAGACTAGTAGTGTCGGAAGGTGGGGGAGATTGTTGTCATCTGATAGGGAACAGACTAGTAGTGTCGGAAGGTGGATCAGATTGTTGTCATCTGATAGGGAACAGACTAGTAGTGTCGGAAGGTGGATCAGATTGTTGTCATCTGATAGGGAACAGACTAGTAGTGTCGGAAGGTGGGGGAGATTGTTGTCATCTGATAGGGAACAGACTAGTAGTGTCGGAAGGTGGGGGAGATTGTTGTCATCTGATAGGGAACAGACTAGTAGTGTCGGAAGGTGGGTCAGATTGTTGTCATCTGATAGGGAACAGACTAGTAGTGTCGGAAGGTGGGTCAGATTGTTGTCATCTGATAGGGAACAGACTAGTAGTGTCGGAAGGTGGGTCAGATTGTTGTCATCTGATAGGGAACAGACTAGTAGTGTCGGAAGGTGGGTCAGATTGTTGTCATCTGATAGGGAACAGACTAGTAGTGTCGGAAGGTGGGGGAGATTGTTGTCATCTGATAGGGAACAGACTAGTAGTGTCGGAAGGTGGATCAGATTGTTGTCATCTGATAGGGAACAGACTAGTAGTGTCGGAAGGTGGATCAGATTGTTGTCATCTGATAGGGAACAGACTAGTAGTGTCGGAAGGTGGGTCAGATTGTTGTCATCTGATAGGGAACAGACTAGTAGTGTCGGAAGGTGGGTGAGATTGTTGTCATCTGATAGGGAACAGACTAGTAGTGTCGGAAGGTGGGTGAGATTGTTGTCATCTGATAGGGAACAGACTAGTAGTGTCGGAAGGTGGATCAGATTGTTGTCATCTGATAGGGAACAGACTAGTAGTGTCGGAAGGTGGGGGAGATTGTTGTCATCTGATAGGGAATAGACTTGTCGTGTCGGAAGGTGGGTCAGATTGTTGTCATCTGATAGGGAACAGACTAGTAGTGTCGGAAGGTGGGTCAGATTGTTGTCATCTGATAGGGAACAGACTAGTAGTGTCGGAAGGTGGGTGAGATTGTTGTCATCTGATAGGGAACAGACTAGTAGTGTCGGAAGGTGGGTGAGATTGTTGTCATCTGATAGGGAACAGACTAGTAGTGTCAGAAGGTGGGTGAGATTGTTGTCATCTGATAGGGAACAGACTAGTAGTGTCGGAAGGTGGGGAGATTGTTGTCATCTGATAGGGAATAGACTTGTCGTGTCGGAAGGTGGGTCAGATTGTTGTCATCTGATAGGGAACAGACTAGTAGTGTCGGAAGGTGGGGGAGATTGTTGTCAACTGATAGGGAACAGACTAGTAGTGTCGGAAGGTGGGTCAGATTGTTGTCATCTGATAGGGAACAGACTAGTAGTGTCGGAAGGTGGGTCAGATTGTTGTCATCTGATAGGGAACAGACTAGTAGTGTCGGAAGGTGGGGAGATTGTTGTCATCTGATAGGGAACAGACTAGTAGTGTCGGAAGGTGGATCAGATTGTTGTCATCTGATAGGGAACAGACTAGTAGTGTCGGAAGGTGGGGGAGATTGTTGTCATCTGATAGGGAACAGACTAGTAGTGTCAGAAGGTCTGTCAGGTTGTTGTCATCTGATAGGGAACAGACTAGTAGTGTCAGAAGGTGGGGGAGATTGTTGTCATCTGATAGGGAACAGACTAGTAGTGTTGGAAGGTGGGTCAGATTGTTGTCATCTGATAGGGAACAGACTAGTAGTGTCGGAAGGTGGGGAGATTGTTGTCATCTGATAGGGAATAGACTTGTCGTGTCGGAAGGTGGGTCAGATTGTTGTCATCTGATAGGGAACAGACTAGTAGTGTCGGAAGGTGGGGGAGATTGTTGTCATCTGATAGGGAACAGACTAGTAGTGTCGGAAGGGGGGAGATTGTTGTCAACTGATAGGGAACAGACTAGTAGTGTCGGAAGGTGGATCAGATTGTTGTCATCTGATAGGGAACAGACTAGTAGTGTCGTAAGGTGGATCAGATTGTTGTCATCTGATAGGGAACAGACTAGTAGTGTCGGAAGGTGGGGAGATTGTTGTCATCTGATAGGGAACAGACTAGTAGTGTCGGAAAGTGGATCAGATTGTTGTCATCTGATAGGGAACAGACTAGTAGTGTCGGAAGGTGGATCAGATTGTTGTCATCTGATAGGGAACAGACTAGTAGTGTCGGAAGGTGGGGAGATTGTTGTCATCTGATAGGGAACAGACTAGTAGTGTCGGAAGGTGGATCAGATTGTTGTCATCTGATAGGGAACAGACTAGTAGTGTCGGAAGGTGGGTCAGATTGTTGTCATCTGATAGGGAACAGACTTGTCGTGTCGGAAGGTGGGTCAGATTGTTGTCATCTGATAGGGAACAGACTAGTAGTGTCGGAAGGTGGGGGAGATTGTTGTCATCTGATAGGGAACAGACGTGTCGGAAGGTGGGTCAGATTGTTGTCATCTGATAGGGAACAGACTAGTAGTGTCGGAAGGTGGGGGAGATTGTTGTCATCTGATAGGGAACAGACTAGTAGTGTCGGAAGGTGGGGGAGATTGTTGTCATCTGATAGGGAACAGACTAGTAGTGTCGGAAGGTGGGTCAGATTGTTGTCATCTGATAGGGAACAGACTAGTAGTGTCGGAAGGTGGATCAGATTGTTGTCATCTGATAGGGAACAGACTAGTAGTGTCGGAAGGTGGGTCAGATTGTTGTCATCTGATGGGGAACAGACTAGTAGTGTCGGAAGGTGGGTCAGATTGTTGTCATCTGATAGGGAACAGACTAGTAGTGTCGGAAGGTGGGTCAGATTGTTGTCATCTGATAGGGAACAGACTAGTAGTGTCGGAAGGTGGGGAGATTGTTGTCATCTGATAGGGAACAGACTAGTAGTGTCGGAAGGTGGATCAGATTGTTGTCATCTGATAGGGAACAGACTAGTAGTGTCGGAAGGTGGATCAGATTGTTGTCATCTGATAGGGAACAGACTAGTAGTGTCGGAAGGTGGGTCAGATTGTTGTCATCTGATAGGGAACAGACTAGTAGTGTCGGAAGGTGGGTGAGATTGTTGTCATCTGATAGGGAACAGACTAGTAGTGTCGGAAGGTGGGTGAGATTGTTGTCATCTGATAGGGAACAGACGTGTCGGAAGGTGGGTGAGATTGTTGTCATCTGATAGGGAACAGACTAGTAGTGTCGGAAGGTGGGGGAGATTGTTGTCATCTGATAGGGAATAGACTTGTCGTGTCGGAAGGTGGGTCAGATTGTTGTCATCTGATAGGGAACAGACTAGTAGTGTCGGAAGGTGGGTCAGATTGTTGTCATCTGATAGGGAACAGACTAGTAGTGTCGGAAGGTGGGTGAGATTGTTGTCATCTGATAGGGAACAGACTAGTAGTGTCGGAAGGTGGGTGAGATTGTTGTCATCTGATAGGGAACAGACTAGTAGTGTCAGAAGGTGGGTGAGATTGTTGTCATCTGATAGGGAACAGACTAGTAGTGTCGGAAGGTGGGGGAGATTGTTGTCATCTGATAGGGAATAGACTTGTCGTGTCGGAAGGTGGGTCAGATTGTTGTCATCTGATAGGGAACAGACTAGTAGTGTCGGAAGGTGGGGAGATTGTTGTCAACTGATAGGGAACAGACTAGTCGTGTCGGAAGGTGGGTCAGATTGTTGTCATCTGATAGGGAACAGACTAGTAGTGTCGGAAGGTGGGTCAGATTGTTGTCATCTGATAGGGAACAGACTAGTAGTGTCGGAAGGTGGGGGAGATTGTTGTCATCTGATAGGGAACAGACTAGTAGTGTCGGAAGGTGGGTCAGATTGTTGTCATCTGATAGGGAACAGACTAGTAGTGTCGGAAGGTGGGGGAGATTGTTGTCATCTGATAGGGAACAGACTAGTAGTGTCAGAAGGTCTGTCAGGTTGTTGTCATCTGATAGGGAACAGACTAGTAGTGTCGGAAGGTGGGGGAGATTGTTGTCATCTGATAGGGAACAGACTAGTAGTGTTGGAAGGTGGGTCAGATTGTTGTCATCTGATAGGGAACAGACTAGTAGTGTCGGAAGGTGGGGAGATTGTTGTCATCTGATAGGGAATAGACTTGTCGTGTCGGAAGGTGGGTCAGATTGTTGTCATCTGATAGGGAACAGACTAGTAGTGTCGGAAGGTGGGGAGATTGTTGTCATCTGATAGGGAACAGACTAGTAGTGTCGGAAGGTGGGGGAGATTGTTGTCAACTGATAGGGAACAGACTAGTAGTGTCGGAAGGTGGATCAGATTGTTGTCATCTGATAGGGAACAGACTAGTAGTGTCGTAAGGTGGATCAGATTGTTGTCATCTGATAGGGAACAGACTAGTAGTGTCGGAAGGTGGGGGAGATTGTTGTCATCTGATAGGGAACAGACTAGTAGTGTCGGAAAGTGGATCAGATTGTTGTCATCTGATAGGGAACAGACTAGTAGTGTCGGAAGGTGGATCAGATTGTTGTCATCTGATAGGGAACAGACTAGTAGTGTCGGAAGGTGGGGAGATTGTTGTCATCTGATAGGGAACAGACTAGTAGTGTCGGAAGGTGGATCAGATTGTTGTCATCTGATAGGGAACAGACTAGTAGTGTCGGAAGGTGGGTCAGATTGTTGTCATCTGATAGGGAACAGACTTGTCGTGTCGGAAGGTGGGTCAGATTGTTGTCATCTGATAGGGAACAGACTAGTAGTGTCGGAAGGTGGGGGAGATTGTTGTCATCTGATAGGGAACAGACTAGTAGTGTCGGAAGGTGGGTCAGATTGTTGTCATCTGATAGGGAACAGACTAGTAGTGTCGGAAGGTGGGGGAGATTGTTGTCATCTGATAGGGAACAGACGTGTCGGAAGGTGGGTCAGATTGTTGTCATCTGATAGGGAACAGACTAGTAGTGTCGGAAGGTGGGGGAGATTGTTGTCATCTGATAGGGAACAGACGTGTCGGAAGGTGGGGGAGATTGTTGTCATCTGATAGGGAACAGACTAGTAGTGTCGGAAGGTGGATCAGATTGTTGTCATCTGATAGGGAACAGACTAGTAGTGTCGGAAGGTGGGGGAGATTGTTGTCATCTGATAGGGAACAGACTAGTTGTGTCGGAAGGTGGATCAGATTGTTGTCATCTGATAGGGAACAGACTAGTAGTGTCGGAAGGTGGGGGAGATTGTTGTCATCTGATAGGGAACAGACTAGTAGTGTCGGAAGGTGGATCAGATTGTTGTCATCTGATAGGGAACAGACTAGTAGTGTCGGAAGGTGGGTGAGATTGTTGTCATCTGATAGGGAACAGACTAGTAGTGTCAGAAGGTCATCTGATAGGGAACAGACTAGTAGTGTCGGAAGGTGGGTCAGATTGTTGTCATCTGATAGGGAACGACCAGTAGTGTCGGAAGGTGGGTCAGATTGTTGTCATCTACTTGGCGGGTCAGGAGGAGTAGTTTTCCCTTGAAGGCTTTGACAAGGCTGTACATCTGATGTGCAAAAAGGCCCTTCCCTTGTAGTTTGGAATTCAGTTCATTCATGAGGCCATGATGTCCATGGTGAAGGAAAAATCAGCCAACCATTCTTCATCTTGCTGTTGAGGGAAATCCACATATTTTCCTTTCATTTGCAAAAACTCAGCAAGCGGCCCAAACCGTTGCATATACCCTAACTGCGTGCAATGAACACAAGAGAAGTGACAATTTCCCCAGTTTAATATTGCCTGCTAACATGAATTTCTTTTAACTAAATATCGAGGTTTAAAAATATATACTGTTGTGTATTGATTTTAAGAAAGGCACTGATGTTTAGGGTTAGGTACATTCTTGCAACGATTGTGCTTTTTTCGCAAATGCGCTTTTGTTAAATCATCCCCCGTTTGGCGAAGTTGGCTGTCTTTGTTAGGAAGAAATTGTCTTTACACAGTTCGCAACGAGCCAGGCGGCCCAAACTGCTGCATATACCCTGACTCTGTTGCAAGAGAAGTGACAGCAGGAAATTTTAACTAAATATGCAGCTTGTGTATTGATTTTGAGAAAGGCGTTGATGTTTATGGTTAGGTACACATTGGTGCAACAACAGTGCTTTTTTTGCGAATGCGCTTGTTAAATAACCGTTTGGCGAAGTAGTATGTGATTCAATGCTAAATTAACAGGCACCGCATTGATTATATGCAACGAGGACAAGCTAGATAAACTAGTAATATCATCAACCATGTGTAGTTAACTATTGATCATTTTAAGATTGATTATTTTATATTGGATACGTTTCACGCTATCTAGCACCTTACCGTGGTTCCTTAATGTAGTCAGCCTGCCACTCAGTCTCCTCGTGGAGTGTAATGTACTCACATAACAGGTAGTCAGCCTGCCACTCAGTCTCCTCGTGGAGTGTAATGTACTCACATAACAGGTAGTCAGCCTGCCACGCAGTCTCCTCGTGGAGTGTAATGTACTCACATAACAGGTAGTCAGCCTGCCACTCAGTCTCCTCTTGGAGTGTAATGTACTCACATAACAGGTAGTCAGCCTGCCACGCAGTCTCCTCGTGGAGTGTAATGTACTCACATAATAGGTAGTCACTGTGCCTTTAAACAGCTTGGAAAATTCCAGAAAATGATGTCATGGCTTTAGAAGCTTCTGATAGGCTAATTGACATCATTTGAGGCAAATTAAGGTGTACCTGTAGATGTATTTCAAAACCTACCTTCTAACACAGTGCCTCTTTGCTTGACATCATGGGAAAATGAAAACTAATCAGCCAAGACCTTGTAGACCTCCACAAGTCTGGTTCATCCTTGGGAGCAATTCCCAAGCGCCTGAATTTACCACGTTCATCTGTACAAACAATAGTACACAAGTATAAACACCATGGCCGTCATACCGCTCAGGAAGGAGACACATTCTGTCTCCTAGAGATGAACGTACTTTGGTGCGAAAAGTACAAATCAATCCCAGAACAACAGCAAAGGACCTTGTGAAGATGCTGGAAGAAACCGGTACAAAAGTATCTATATCCACAGTAAAACGAGTCCTATATCGACATAACCTGAAAGGCTGCTCAGCAAGGAAGAAGCCACTGCTCTAAAACCGCCATAAAAAATCCAGACTACGGTTTGCAACTGCACATGGGGACAAAAGGAGTATTTTTGGAGAAATGTCCTCCAGTCTGATAAAACAAAAATAGAATTGTTTGTCCATAAGGACCATTGTATTGTTTGGAGGGAAACAGGGGATGCTTGCAAGCTGAAGAACACCATTCCAAAGGTGTAATGCACACTGGACAGGTGAGCATTTACCTTAGGGAGGTTTTTAGTCTTTTAGTTATAAACTTGTTATTCTTTTGTTGTTTTTTATCCTCTTATGTTTCTTGTGTAGTAAATCTTTCTGTCTTTATTTTCATAGTTTTTTCCTGTGAAGTGCATTGTGTTGCATTCATGTCTGAAATGTGCTATATAAATACAACTTAATTTGATTTATTATTCTGTTCCAGAATAAATGGGCTTTGGAATGACCCAGGTCTTTCCTCCAGGCTTTGTGTCTTGGAATTAATACATTATTCTAACAATCAGATGGGGTTTTGTAAATGTAGGTACTTTAGTCAAAACACCCCCCTCTAGTGGATATATAGTGTCATTAGAATGAGTAGGAAATCACTATTCAAGGCGAAGGCTGAAGGAACATATTGTTACTATAAAATAATGAATAAACGATGGAAGGGATTTGTTTTCACATGGACTTATAGCATGTTACTTCCGAGGCAAAATTGTTGATGTACAGAAATTTAAAAAGATCAACTGGGATTGAGCTCTAGAATGGCATTAGTTTGTCATCAAAGGGAGTCTGTGTAGCGCACTCAGTCAGTCAGTCACTCAGTCAGGCAGTCAGCCAGTCAGGCAGTCAGTCAGTTTGACCCTTTTCTGATATCAATGACAACAGAATGTGGTTTTACACAGTAAAAGTAAAAAGTATATATAATAATAATACATTCTGAATGAACATTAACAATAAAAATATCATAAAACACAATAAAAGCCAGATATGGATTACATGATGATTGAAGACACAATTATTTTAGTTTTTTATTTCACCTTTATTTAACCAGGTAGGCCAGTTGAGAACAAGTTCTCATTTACAACTGCGACCTCACCAAGATAAAGCATAGCAGTGTGAACAGACAACACAGAGTTACACATGGATTAAACAATTAACAAGTCAATAACACAGTAGAAAAAAAGGAAAAAAAAGTCTATATACATTGTGTGCAAAAGGCATGAGGAGGTAGGCAAATAATTACAATTTTGCAGATTAACACTGGAGTGATAAATGATCAGATGGTCATGTGCAGGTAGAGATATTGATGTGCAAAAGAGCAGAAAAGTAAATAAATAAAAACAGTATGGAGATGAGGTAGGTAAAATTGGGTGGGCTATTTACCGATAAGACTATGTACAGCTGCAGCGATCGGTTAGCTGCTCAGATAGCAGATGTTTGAAGTTGGTGAGGGAGATAAAAGTCTCCAACTTCATTGATTTTTGCAATTCGTTCCAGTCACAGGCAGCAGAGAACTGGAACGAAAGGCAGCCAAATGAGGTGTTGGCTTTAGGGATGATCAGTGAGATACACCTGCTGGAGCGCGTGCTACGGGTGGGTGTTGCCATCGTGACCAGTGAACTGAGATAAGGCGGTGCTTTACCTAGCATGGACTTGTAGATGACCTGGAACCAGTGGGTCTGGCGACGAATATGTAGCGAGGGCCAGCCGACTAGAGCATACAAGTCGCAGTGGTGGGTGGTATAAGGTGCTTTAGTGACAAAACGGATGGCACTGTGATAAACTGCATCCAGTTTGCTGACTAGCGTGTTGGAAGCTATTTTGTAGATGACATCGCCGAAGTCGAGGATCGGTAGGATAGTCCGTTTTACTAGGGTAATTTTGGCGGCGTGAGTGAAGGAGGCTTTGTTGCGGAATAGAAAGCCGACTCTAGATTTGATTTTCGATTGGAGATGTTTGATATGAGTCTGGAAGGAGAGTTTACAGTCTAGCCAGACACCTAGGTACTTATAGATGTCCACATATTCAAGGTCGGAACCATCCAGGGTGGTGATACTAGTCAGGCGTGCAGGTGCAGGCAGCGAACGGTTGAAAATCATACATTTGGTTTTACTAGCGTTTAAGAGCAGTTGGAGGCCACGGAAGGAGTGTTGTATGGCATTGAAGCTTGTTTGGAGGTTAGATAGCACTGTGTCCAAGGACGGGCCGGAAGTATATAGAATGGTGTCGTCTGCGTAGAGGTGGATCAGGGAATCGCCTGCAGCAAGAGCAACATCATTGATATATACAGAGAAAAGAGTCGGCCAGAGAATTGAACCCTGTGGCACCCCCATATAGACTGCCAGAGGACCGGACAGCATGCCCTCCGATTTGACACACTGCACTCTGTCTGCAAAGTAGTTGGTGAACCAGGCAAGGCAGTCATCAGAAAAACCAAGGCTACTGAGTCTGCCGATAAGAATATGGTGATTGACAGAGTCGAAGGCCTTGGCAAGGTCGATGAAGACGGCTGCACAGTACTGTCTTTTATCGATGGCGGTTATGATATCGTTTAGTACCTTGAGCGTGGCTGAGGTGCACCCGTGACCGGCTCGGAAACCAGATTGCACAGCGGAGAAGGTACGGTGTGATTCGAGATGGTCAGTGACCTGTTTGTTGACTTGGCTTTCGAAGACCTTAGATAGGCAGGGCAGAATGGATATAGGTCTGTAACAGTTTGGGTCCAGGGTGTCTCCCCCTTTGAAGAGGGGGATGACTGCGGCAGCTTTCCAATCCTTGGGGATCTCAGACGATATGAAAGAGAGGTTGAACAGCCTGGTAATAGGGGTTGCGACAATGGCGGCAGATAGTTTCAGAAATAGAGGGTCCAGATTGTCAAGCCCAGCTGATTTGTACGGGTCCAGGTTTTGCAGCTCTTTCAGAACATCTGCTATCTGGATTTGGGTAAAGGAGAACCTGGAGAGGCTTGGGCGAGTATGTAACGACGTTCTTCTGTTGAAGGAGGAGCAGACCAAAATGCAGCGTGGTGGTTACTCATGTTTATTGATGGAAAATGACTAGACATGAAAATACTGAAATGTACAAAAACAACAGAGGGAAACGTGAAAAAACTATACAGCCTGTCTGGTGACTACAAACACAGAGACAGGAACAATCACCCACGAAACACTCAAAGAATATGGCTGCCTAAATATGGTTCCCAATCAGAGACAACGATAATCACCTGACTCTGATTGAGAACCGCCTCAGGCAGCCATAGACTATGCTATACACCCCACAAAACCCCAAGACGAAACACACCACAAATAAACCCATGTCACACCCTGGCCTGACCCAATAAATGAAGATAAACATAATACATTTTGACCAGGGCATGACAGAACCCCCCCCCCTAAGGTGCGGACTCCCGGACGCACATCAAAACAATAGGGAGGGTGGTGAAAACCATGGTGGCGGCTCCGGCTCCGGCGCGGTACGTGGAACCCACTCTATAAATGTCTTAGTCCCCCCTCCTCGCGTCCTAGGATAGTCCACCCTCGCCGCCGACCATGGCCTAGTAGTCCTCACCCGGAACCCCACTGGACTGAGGGGCAGCTCGGGACTGAGGGGCAGCTCGGGACTGAGGGGCAGCTCGGGACTGAGGGACAGCTCAGCACTGAGGGGAAGCTCGGGACTGAGAGGAAGCCCAGCACTGAGAGGAAGCCCAGCACTGAGAGGAAGCCCAGCACTGAGAGAAAGCTCAGCCAAGTAGTTGAATCTGGCAGATCCTGGCTGGCCGGCAGTTCTGGCAGATCCTGGCTGACTGGCGGATCTGGAAGAGTCTTGTTGACTGGCGGATCTAGAAGAGTCTGGTTGACTGGCAGATCTGGAAGAGTCTGGCTGACTGGCAGATCTGGAAGAGTCTGGCTGACTGGCAGATCCTGGCAGACTGACAGATCTGGCTGCTTCATGCTGACTGGCGGCTCTGGCTGCTCCATGTAGACTGACAGCTCTGGCGGCCTCTTGCAGACTGGCAGCTCCTTGCAGACTGGCAGCCCCTTGCAGACTGGCAGCTCCTTGCAGACTGGCAGCTCTGGCTGCTCCATGCAGACTGGCAGCTCTGGCTGCTCCATGCAGACTGACAGCTCCTTGCAGACTGGCAGCTCCTTGCAGACTGACAGCTCCTTGCAGACTGACAGCTCCTTGTAGACTGGCAGCTCCCTGCAGACTGGCAGCTCCATGCAGACTGGCAGCTCCGGCTGCTCCATACAGACTGACAGCTCTGGCTGTTCCATGCAGACTGACAGCTCTGGCTGCTCCATGCAGACTGACAGCTCTGGCTGCGCTAAACAGGCGGGACACTCCAGCAGCGCTGTAGAGGGGGAAGGCTCTGGCTGCGCTGAACAGGCGGGAGACTCCGGCAGTGCAGGAGAGGAGAAAGGCTCGGGCAGCGCTGAACAGGCGGGAGACTCCGGCAGCGCAGGAGAGGAAGAAGGCTCCGGCAGCGCTGGAGAGGCGAGGCGCACTGTAGGCGTAATGCGTGGTGCTGGCACTGGTGGTACTGGGCCGAGGACACGCACAGGAAGCCTGGTGCGGGGAGCTGCCACCGGAGGGCTGGTGTGTGGAGGTGGCACAGGATGGGCTAGACCGTGAAGGCGTACTGGAGATCTTGAGAGCAGTGTTGGCACAGGATGTGCAAGGCTAGGGATGTGCACAGGAGGCCTGGTGCGTGAGGCTGGCACCAACTTCACCGGCCGACTAACACACACCTCAGGACGAGTATGGAGCGCTGACCCAGGTGCCATCAAATCCCTGACACGTTCCGTCGGGCGAATTCCATGCAAAAAGCACCAACACAGCAACTCCCTCATTTCTCTCTCCTCCAATTTCCCCATTAACTCCTTCACAGTCTCTGCTTTGCTCACCTCCAACACCGGCTCTGGTTCTGGTCTCCTCCTTGGCTCCTCACGATAAACAGGGAGAGTTGGCTCAGGTCTGACTCCTGACTCTGCCACACTCTCCCTGAGCCCACCCCCCAAGACATTATTGGGGCTGACTCTCGGGCTTCCTAGCCAACCGTGTTCCCTCGTATCGCCGGCTCCTCTCTCCGGCTGTCTCTGCTCTCCTAAGTGCCTCCACCTGTTCCCATGGGAGGCGATCTCTTCCAGCCAGTATCTCCTCCCAAGTGTAACAACCCTTGCCTTCCAAAACGTCTTCCCATGTCCATTCCTCCTTTCGCCGCTCCTGCTGCCGCTGCTTGTCACCACGCCGCTAGGTCCTGTTGTGCGGGTGATTCTGTAACGACGTTCTTCTGTTGAAGGAGGAGCGGACCAAAATGCAGCGTGGTGGTTACTCATGTTTATTGATGGAAAATGACTAGACATGAAAACACTGAAATGTACAAAAACAACAGACGGAAACGTGAAAAAACTATACAGCCTGTCTGGTGACTACAAACACAGAGACAGGAACAATCACCCACGAAACACTCAAAGAATATGGCTGCCTAAATATGGTTCCCAATCAGAGACAACGATAATCACCTGCCTCTGATTGAGAACCGCCTCAGGCAGCCATAGACTATGCTATACACCCCACAAAACCCCAAGACAAAACACACCACAAATAAACCCATGTCACACCCTGGCCTGACCCAATAAATGAAGATAAACATAATAAATTTTGACCAGGGCGTGACAGAGTAGCTGCGGGGGGGCGGAGCTGTTGGCCGAGGTTGGAGTAGCCAGGCGGAAGGCATGGCCAGCCGTTGAGAAATGCTTGTTGAAGTTTTCGAAAATCATGGATTTATTGGTGGTGACCGTGTTACCTAGCCTCAGTGCAGTGGGCAGCTGGGAGGAGGTGCTCTTGTTCTCCATGGACTTCACAGTGTCCCAGAACTTTTTGGAGTTGGAGCTACAGGATGCACATTTCTGCCTGAAGAAGCTGGCCTTAGCTTTCCTGACTGACTGCGTGTATTGGTTCCTGACTTCCCTGAACAGTTGCATATCGCGGGGACTATTCGATGCTATTGCAGTCCGCCACAGGATGTTTTTGTGCTGGTCGAGGGCAGTCAGGTCTGGAGTGAACCAAGGGCTATATCTGTTCTTAGTTCTGCATTTTGTGAACGGAGCATGCTTATCTATAATGGAGAGGAAGTTTTTTTTAAAGAATGACCAGGCTTCCTCAACTGACGGGATGAGGTCAATGTCCTTCCAGGATACCCGGGCCAGGTCGACTAGAAAGGCCTGCTCACAGAAGTGTTTTAGGGAGCGTTTGACAGTGATGAGGGGTGGTCGTTTGACTGCAGCTCCGTAGCGGATACAGGCAATGAGGCAGTGCTCACTGAGATCCTGATTGAAGACAGCAGAGGTGTATTTGGAGGGCCAGTTGGTCAGGATGATATCTATTAGGGTGCCCGTGTTAACAGATTTTGTGTTGTTCCTGGTGGGTTCCTTGATGATTTGTTTGAGATTGAGGGCATCTAGCTTAGATTGTAGGACTGCCGGGGTGTTAAGCATATCCCAGTTTAGGTCACCTAACAGAACAAACTCTGAAGATAGATGGGGGGGCGATCAATTTACAGATGGTGTCCAGGGCACAGCTGGGAGCTGAGGGGAGTCGGTAGCAGGCGGCAACAGTGAGAGACTTATTTCTGGAGAGATTAATTTTTAAAATTAGAAGTTCGAACTGTTTGGGCATAGACCTGGAAAGTATGACAGCAATTTGCAGGCTATTTCTGCAGTAGACTGCAACTCCTCCCCCTTTGGCAGTTCTATCTTGACAGAAAGTGTTATAGTTGGGTATGGAAATCTCTGAATTTTTGGTAGCCTTCCTAAGCCAGGATTCAGACACGGCAAGGACATCAGGGTTGGCAGAGTGTGCTAAAGCAGTGAGTAAAACAAACTTAGGGAGGAGGCTTCTGATGTTGACATGCATGAAACCAAGGCTTTTTCGATCACAGAAGTCAACAAAGGAGGGTGCCTGGGGACATGCAGGGCCTGGGTTTACCTCCACATCACCCGATGAACAGAGGAGGAGTAGGATGAGGGTGCGGCTAAAGGCTATCAAAACTGGTCGCCTAGAGCGTTGGGGACAAGGAATAAACAAAGCAGATTTCTGGGTAGAATATATTCAGGGCATAATGTGCATACAGGGGTATGGTGGGGTGCGGGTACAGCGGAGGTAAGCCCAGGCACTGGGTGATGATAAGAGAGGCTGTATCTCTGGACATGCTGGTTATAATGGGTGAAGTCACCGCATGTGTGGGAGGTGGGACAAAGGAGGTATCAGAGATGTGAAGAGTGGAACTACGGGGTCCATTGTAAACTAAATCAATGATAACTAACCTGAACAACACTATACAAGGCATATTGATATTTGAGAGAGACATACAGCAAAGCATAAAGTAATCGCAGGTCTTGATTGGGAGAGCTAGCGAAAACAACAGGTGAGACAACAACAGCTAATCAACTAACACAACAACAGCAGGTAAAATGGCGTTGACTAGGCAGAGAGGGTCGGATTAACTACACACAGAGCCTGAGTGCGGCAGGGGCCGACAGATAAAACATAAACAAACAGAATGTAGTACCGTGATTAATGGACAGTCCAGCAGGCATCAGCAAAGTAGCCAAGTGATCATAGTGATGAATACTGAACAGGGGTAGTGAACACTGAACAGGTGTAATTAACAGGTGTAATGAACACTGAACAGGTGTAATGAACAGGTGTAATGAACACTGAACAAGTGTAATTAACAGGTGTAATGAACAGGTGTAATGAACACTGAACAGGTGTAATGAACATGTGTAATGAACAGGTGTAATGAACACTGAACACGTGTATTGAACAGGTGTAATGAACAGGTGTAATGAACAATGAACAGGTGTAATGAACAGGTGTAATGAGCAGGTGTAATGAACACTGAACAGGTGTAATGAACACTGAACAGGTGCAATGAACAGGTGTAATGAACACTGAACAGGTGTAATGAACACTGAACAGCTGTAATGAACACTGAACAGGTGTAATGAACACTGAACAGGTGTAATGAACAGGTGTAATGAACACTGAACAGGTGTAATGAACAGGTGTAATGAACGCTGAACAGGTGTAATGAACAGCTGTAATGAACAGGTGTAATGAACACTGAACAGGTGTAATGAACACTGAACAGGTGTAATGAACAGGTGTAATGAACACTGAACAGGTGTAATGAACAGGTGTAATGAACACTGAACAGGTGTAATGAACAGGTGTAATGAACGCTGAACAGGTGTAATGAACAGCTGTAATGAACAGGTGTAATGAACAGGTGTAATGAACACTGAACAGGTGTAATGAACACTGAACAGGTGTAATTAACAGGTGTAATGAACAGGTGTAATGAACACTGAACAGGTGTAATGAACATGTGTAATGAACAGGTGTAATGAACACTGAACACGTGTATTGAACAGGTGTAATGAACAGGTGTAATGAACAATGAACAGGTGTAATGAACGCTGAACAGGTGTAATGAACACTGAACAGGTGTAATGAAAAAGTGTAATGAACACTGAACACGTGTAATGAACAGGTGTAATGAAAACTGAACAGGTGTAATGAACACTGAACAGGTGTAATGAAAAAGTGTAATGAACAGGTGTAATGAACACTGAACACGTGTATTGAACAGGTGTAATGAACAGGTGTAATGAACAGGTGTAGTGAACAGGTGTAATGAACAGGTGTAGTGAACAGGTGTAATGTATAGGTGTAATGAACAGGTGTAATGAACGCTGAACAGGTGTAATGAACACTGAACAGGTGCAATGAACAGGTGTAATGAACACTGAACAGGTGCAATGAACAGGTGTAATGAACACTGAACAGGTGTAATGAACAGGTGTAACGAACACTGAACAGGTGTAATGAACAGGTGTAATGAACGCTGAGCAGGTGTAATGAACAGCTGTAATGAACAGGTGTAATGAACACTGAACAGGTGTAATGAACACTGAACAGGTGTAATGAACAGCTGTAATGAACAGGTGTAATGAACAGGTGTAATGAACACTGAACAGGTGTAATGAACAGGTGTAATGAACACTGAACATGTGAAATGAAAAGGTGTAATGAACACTGAACAAGTGTAATGAACAGGTGTAATGAACACTGAACAGGTGTAATGAACACTGAACAGGTGTAATAAACAGGTGTAATGAGCACTGAACAAGTGTAATGAACACTGAACAGCTGTAATGAACAGGTGTAATGAACAGGTGTAATGAACACAGAACAGGTGTAATGAACACTGAACAGGTGTAATGAACAAGTGTAATGAACAGGTGTAATGAACACTGAACATGTGTATTGAACAGGTGTAATGAACAGGTGTAATGAACGCTGAACAGGTGTAATGAACAGGTGTAATGGACAGGTGTAAAGAACACTGAACAGGTGTAATGAACACTGAACAGCTGCAATGAACAGGTGTAATGAACACTGAACAGGTGTAATGAACACTGAACAAGTGTAATGAACAGGTGTAATGATCACTGAACAGGTGTAATGAACACTGAACAGGTGTAATGAACTGGTGTAATGAACACTGAACACGTGTATTGAACAGGTGTAATGAACAGGTGTAATGAACTCTGAACAAGTGTAATGAACAGGTGTAATGAACACTGAACAAGTGTAATGAACAGGTGTAATGAACACTGAACAGGTGTAATGAACACTGAACTGGTGTAATGAACACTGAACAGTTGTAATGAACAAGTGTAATGAACTGGTGTAATGAACACTGAACAGGTGTAATGAACTGGTGTAATGATCACTGATCAGGTGTAATGAACATGTGTAATGAACAGGTGTAATGAACACTAAACACGTGTATTGAACAGGTGTAATGAACAATGAACAGGTGTAATGAACAGGTGTAATGAGCAGGTGTAATGAACACTGAACAGGTGTAATGAACACTGAACAGGTGCAATGAACAGGTGTAATGAACACTGAACAGGTGTAATGAACACTGAACAGGTGTAATGAACACTGAACAGGTGTAATGAACACTGAACAGGTGTAATGAACAGGTGTAATGAACACTGAACAGGTGTGATGAACAGGTGTAATGAACACTGAACACGTGTATTGAACAGGTGTAATGAACAGGTGTAATGAACACTGAACAGGTGTAATGAACACTGAAGACGTGTATTGAACAGGTGTAATGAACAGGTGTAATGAACACTGAGCAGGTGTAATGAACACTGAACAGGTGTAATGAGCAGGTGTAATGAACAGGTGTAATGAACACTGAACAGGTTTAGTGAACAGGTGTAAGTGAACAGGTGTAATGAACAGGTGTAATGAACAGGTTTAATGAACACAGCAGGTGTAATGAACACTGTAATGAACAGGTGTAATGAACAGGTGTAATGAACACTGAACAGGTGTAATGAACAGCTGTAATGAACAGGTGTAATGAACAGGTGTAATGAACAGGTGTAATGAACACTGAACAGGTGTAATGAACAGGTGTAATGAACACTGAACAGGTGTAATGAACAGGTGTAATGAACATGAACACTGAACAGGTGTAATGAAATGAACAGGTGTAATGAACAGGTGTAATGAACAGGTGTAATGAACACTGAACAGGTGTAATGAACATGTGTAATGAACAGGTGTAATGAACACTAATGAACAGGTGTAATGAACAGGTGTAATGAACAATGAACAGGTGTAATGAACAGGTGTAATGAACAGGTGTAATGAACACTGAACAGGTGTAATGAACACTGAACAGGTGTAATGAACAGGTGTAATGAACAGGTGTAATGAACACTGGTGTAATGAAATGAACACTGAACAGGTGTAATGAACAGGTGTAATGAACACTGAACAGGTGTAATGAACAGGTGTAATGAAATGAACAGGTGTAATGAACAGGTGTAATGAACACTGAACAGGTGTAATGAACAGGTGTAATGAACACTGAACAGGTGTAATGAACACAGGTGTAATGAAAGTGTAATGAACAGGTGTAATGAACAATGAACAGGTGAACAGGTGTAATGAACAGGTGTAATGAACAGGTGTAATGAACAGGTGTAATGAACACTGAACTGAACAGGTGTAATGAACATGTGTAATGAACAGGTGTAATGTGAACAGGTGTAATGAAACTGAACAGTGTAATGAACAGGTGTAATGAATGAACAGGTGTAATGAACATGAACAGGTGTAATGAACAGGTGTAATGAACAGGTGTAATGAACACGTGTATTGAACAGGTGTAATGAACAGGTGTAATGAACAATGAACAGGTGTGAAAGGTGTAATGACAGGTGTAATGAACACTGAACAGGTGTAATGAACACTGAACAGGTGTAATGAACAGGTGTAATGAACAGGTGTAATGAACACTGAACAGGTGTAATGAAAGGTGTAATGAACAATGAACAGGTGTAATGAACACTGAACAGTGGTGTAATGAACAGGTGTAATGAACACTGAACAGGTGTAATGAACACTGAACTGAACAGGTGTAATGAACAGGTGTGAACAGGTGTAATGAACACTGAACTGAACACTGAACAGGTGTAATGAACAGGTGTAATGAACAGGTGTAATGAACAGGTGTAATGAAACTGAACAGGTGTAATGAACAGCTGTAATGAACAGGTGTAATGAACAGGTGTAATGAACACTGAACAGGTGTAATGAAACTGAACAGGTGTAATGAACAGGTGTAATGAACACTGAACTGAACAGGTGTAATGAACACTGAACAGGTGTAATGAACAGGTGTAATGAACACTGAACAGGTGTAATGAACAGGTGTAATGAACACTGAACAGGTGTAATGAACACTGAACAGGTGTAATAATGAACACTGTAATGAACAGGTGTAATGAACAGGTGTAATGAACACTGAACAGGTGTAATGAACAGGTGTAATGAACAGGTGTAATGAACACAGGTGTAATGAACACTGAACAGGTGTAATGAACAGGTGAATGAACAGGTGTAATGAACAGGTGTAATGAACAGGTGAATGAACAGGGTGTAATGAACAGTGTGAACAATGAACAGGTGTGAAATGAACAGGTGTAATGAACACTGAACAGGAGTAATGAACACTGAACTGGTGTAATGAACACTGAACAGTTGTAATGAACAGGTGTAATGAACAGGTGTAATGAACAGGTGTAATGAACACTGAACAGGTGTAATGAACACTGAACAGGTGTAATGAACACTGAACAGGTGTAATGAACACTGAACAGGTAATGAACAGGTGTAATGAACGCTGGTGAACAGGTGTAATGAACAGGTGTAATGAACAGGTGTAATAATGAACAGGTGTAATGAACACTGAACAGGTGTAATGAACAGGTGTAATGAACACTGAACAGGTGTAATGAACAGGTGTAATGAACACTGAACAGGTGTAATGAACAGGTGTAATGAACAGGTGTAATGAACACTGAACAGGTGTAATGAACAGGTGTAATGAACAACAGGTGTAATGAACAGGTGTAATGTAATGAACACTGAACAGGTGTAATGAACAGGTGTGAACAGGTGTAATGAACAGGTGTAATGAACAGGTGTAATGAACAGGTAATGAACAGGTGTAATGAACAGGTGTAATGAACAGGTGTAATGAACACAGGTGTAATGAACAGGTGTAATGAACAGGTGTAATGAAACAGGTGTAATGAACAGGTGTAATGAAATGAACAGGTGTATTGAACAGGTGTAATGAACAGGTGTAATGAACACTGAACAGGTGTAATGAACAGGTGTAATGAACAGGTGTAATGAACACTGAACAGGTGTAATGAAACTGAACAGGTGCAATGAACAGGTGTGAACATGAACAGGTGTAATGAACACTGAACAGGTGTAATGAACAGGTGAACAGGTGTAATGAACACTGAACAGGTGTAATGAACAGGTGTAATGAACAGGTGTAATGAAACTGAACAGGTGTAATGAACACTGAACAGGTGTAATGAACACAGGTGTAATGAACAGGTGTAATGAACAGGTGTAATGAACAGGTGTAATGAACACTGAACAAGTGTAATGAACAGGTGTAATGAACACTGAACAGGTGTAATGAAACTGAAGGTGTAATGAACACTGAACATGAACAGGTGTAATGAACAGGTGTAATGAATGAACAGGTGTAATGAACAGGTGTAATGAACACAGGTGTAATGAACAGGTGTAATGAACAGGTGTAATGAACACTGAAACAGGTGTAATGAACAGGTGTAATGAACACTGAACAGGTGTAATGAACAGGTGTAATGAACAGGTGTAATGAACACTGAACAGGTGTAATGAACACTGAACAGGTGTAATGAACAGGTGTAATGAACACTGAACAGGTGTAATGAACACTGAACAGGTGTAATGAACAGGTGTAATGAACACTGAACAGGTGTAATGAACAGTGTAATGAACAGGTGTAATGGTGTAATGAACAGGTGTAATGAACACTGAACAGGTGTAATGAACACTGAACAGGTGTAATGAACAGGTGTAATGAACACTGAACAGGTGTAATGAACAGGTGTAATGAACACTGAACAGGTGTAATGAACAGGTGTAATGAACGCTGAACAGGTGTAATGAACACTGTAATGAACAGGTGTAATGAACAGGTGTAATGAACACTGAACAGGTGTAATGAACACTGGACAGGTGTAATGAACAGGTGTAATGAACACTGGACAGGTGTAATGAACAGGTGTAATGAACACTGAAGAGGTGTAATGAACATGTAATGAACAGGTGTAATGAACACTGAACAGGTATTGTAATGAACAGGTGTAAGAACAATGAACAGGTGTAATGAACACTGAACAGGTGTAATGAACACTGAACAGGTGTAATGAACAGGTGTAATGAACACTGAACAAGTGTAATGAACAGGTGTAATGAACACTGAACAGGTGTAATGAACACTGAACAGGTGTAATGAACTGAACAGGTGTAATGAACAGGTGTAATGAACAGGTGTAATGAACAGGTGTAATGAACAGGTGTAATGAACAGGTGTAATGAACAGGTGTAATGTGAACAGGTGTAATGAACAGGTGTAATGAACAGGTGTAATGAACACTGAACAGGTGTAATGAACACTGAACAGGTGTAATGAACAGGTGTAATGAACACTGAACAGGTGTAATGAACAGGTGTAATGAACACTGAACAGGTGTAATGAACAGGTGTAATGAACAGGTGTAATGAACAGGTGTAATGAACAGGTGTAATGAACACTGAACAGGTGTAATGAACAGCTGTAATGAACAGGTGTAATGAACACTGAACAGGTGTAATGAACACTGAACAGGTGTAATGAACAGCTGTAATGAACAGGTGTAATGAACAGGTGTAATGAACACTGAACAGTGTATTGAACAGGTGTAATGAACACTGAACATGTGAAATGAACAGGTGTAATGAACACTGAACAGGTGTAATGAACAGTGTGAACACTGAACAGGTGTAATGAACACTGAACAGGTGTAATGAACAGGTGTAATGAACAGGTGTAATGAACAGGTGTAATGAACATGAACAGCTGTAATGAACAGGTGTAATGAACAGGTGTAATGAACACTGAACAGGTGTAATGAACAGTGTAATGAACAGGTGTAATGAACAGGTGTAATGAACACTGAACAGGTGTAATGAACAGGTGTAATGAACAGGTGTAATGAACACTGAACAGGTGTAATGAACAGGTGTAATGAAAGGTGTGAACACTGAACAGGTGTAATGAACACTGAACACTGTAATGAACAGGTGTAATGAACACTGAACAGGTGTAATGAACACTGAACACGTGTAATGAACAGGTGTAATGAACAATGAACAGGTGTAATGAACAGGTGTAATGAACAGGTGTTATGAACACTGAACACGTGTATTGAACAGGTGTAATGAACAGGTGTAATGAACAATGAACAGGTGTAATGAACAGGTGTAATGAACACTGAACAAGTGTAATGAACAGGTGTAATGAACACTGAACAGGTGTAATGAACACTGAACTGGTGTAATGAACACTGAACAGGTGTAATGAACAGTGTAATGAACAGGTGTAATGAACACTGAACAGGTGTGTAATGAACACTGAACAGGTGTAATGAACATGTGTAATGAACAGGTGTAATGAACACGTGTATTGAACAGGTGTAATGAACAGGTGTAATGAACAGGTGTAATGAACAGGTGTAATGACAGGTGTAATGAACATGAACAGGTGTAATGAACACTGAACAGGTGCAATGAACAGGTGTAATGAACACTGAACAGGTGTAATGAACACTGAACAGGTGTAATGAAACTGAACAGGTGTAATGAACACTGAACAGGTGTAATGAACAGGTGTAATGAACACTGAACAGGTGTAATGAACAGGTGTAATGAACACTGAACACGTGTATTGAACAGGTGTAATGAACAGGTGTAATGAACACTGAACAGGTGTAATGAACAATGAACACGTCTAATTGAACAGGTGTAATGTGAACAGGTGTAATGAACACTGAACAGGTGTAATGAACAGGTGTAATGAACACTGAACAGGTGTAATGAACAGGTGTAATGAACAGGTGTAATGAACACACAGGTGTAATGAACAGGTGTAATGAACAGGTGTAATGAACAGGTGTAATGAACACTGAACAGGTGTAATGAACAGGTGTAATGAACAGAACAGGTGTAATGAACAGGTGTAATGAACAGGTGTAATGAACAGGTGTAATGAACAGGTGTAATGAACAGGTGTAATGAACAGGTGTAATGAACAGGTGTAATGAACACTGAACAGTGTAATGAACAGGTGTAATGAACACTGAACAGGTGTAATGAACACTGAACAGGTGTAATGAAATGAACAGGTGTAATGAACACTGAACAGGTGTAATGAACATGTGTAATGAACAGGTGTAATGAACTAAACGTGTATTGAACAGGTGTAATGAACAGGTGTAATGAACAATGAACAGGTGTAATGAACAGGTGTAATGAACAGGTGTAATGAACACTGAACAGGTGTAATGAACAGGTGCAATGAACAGGTGTAATGAACTGAACTGGTGTAATGAACACTGAACAGGTGTAATGAAACTGAACAGGTGTAATGAACACTGAACAGGTGTAATGAACAGGTGTAATGAACACTGAACAGGTGTAATGAACAGGTGTAATGAACATGAACAGGTGTAATGAACAGGTGTAATGAACACTGAACAGGTGTAATGAACACTGAAGACGTGTATTGAACAGGTGTAATGAACAGGTGTAATGAACACTGAGCAGGTGTAATGAACACTGAACAGGTGTAATGAGCAGGTGTAATGAACACTGAACAGGTTTAGTGAACATGTGTAGTGAACAGGTGTAATGAACAGGTGTAATGAACAGGTGTAATGAACACTGAGCAGGTGTAATGAACACTGAACAGGTGTAATGAGCAGGTGTAATGAACACTGAACAGGTTTAGTGAACAGGTGTAATGAACAGGTGTAATGAGCACTGAACAAGTGTAATGAACACTGAACAGGTGCAATGAACAGGTGTAATGAACACTGAACAGGTGTACGCTGAATGAACAGGTGTAATGAACAGGTGTAATGAACAGGTGTAATGAACACTGAACAGGTGTAATGAACAGGTTTACTGAACAGGTGTAATGGACACTGAACAGTGTAATTAACAGGTAATGAACAGGTGTAATGAACACTGAACAGGTGTAATGAACTGAACAGGTGTAATGAACAGGTGTAATGAACAGGTGTAATGAACAGGTGTAATGAACACTGAACAGGTGTAATGAACAGGTGTAATGAACACTGAACAGGTGTAATGAACACTGAACAGGTGTAATGAACACTGAACACGTGTATTGAACAGGTGTAATGAACAGGTGTAATGAACAGGTGTAATGAACAGGTGTAATGAAACAGGTGTAATGAACACTGAACAGGTGTAATGAACAGGTGTAATGAACACTGAACAGGTGTAATGAACACTGAACAGGTGTAATGAACACTGAACAGTGTAATGAACAGGTGTAATGAACAGGTGTAATGAAACACAGGTGTAATGAACAGGTGTAATGAACACTGAACAGGTGTAATGAACACTGAACAGGTGTAATGAACAGGTGTAATGAACAGGTGTAATGAACACTGAACAGGTGTAATGAACATGTGTAATGAACAGGTGTAATGAACACTGAACAGGTGTATTGAACAGGTGTAATGAACAGGTGTAATGAACAGGTGTAATGAACACTGAACAGGTGTAATGAACAGGTGTAATGAACACTGAACAGGTGTAATGAACACTGAACAGGTGTAATGAACAGGTGTAATGAACAGGTGTAATGAACACTGAACAGGTGTAATGAACAGGTGTAATGAACAGGTGTAATGAACACTGAACAGGTGTAATGAACAGGTGTAATGAACAGGTGTAATGAACACTGAAC
The DNA here is from genome assembly GCF_036934945.1 of Oncorhynchus masou masou. Lineage (NCBI taxonomy): Eukaryota > Metazoa > Chordata > Actinopteri > Salmoniformes > Salmonidae > Oncorhynchus > Oncorhynchus masou. Next base: position 92,129,362 of record NC_088216.1, read on the forward strand.
AGGTGTAATGAACACAGGTGTAATGAACAATGAACAGGTGTAATGAACAGGTGTAATGAACAGGTGTAATGAACACTGAACAGGTGTAATGAACACTGAACAGGTGTAATGAACAGGTGTAATGAACACTGAACTGGTGTAATGAACACTGAACAGGTGTAATGAACACTGAACAGGTGAAATGAACACTGAACAGGTGTAATGAACAGGTGTAATGAACACTGAACAGGTGTGATGAACAGGTGTAATGAACAGGTGAACAGGTGTAATGAACAGGTGTAATGAACACTGAACAGGTGTAATGAACACTGAACAGGTGTAATGAACAGGTGTAATGAACACTGAACAGGTAGTGAACAGGTGTAATGAACAGGTGTAATAATGAACAGGTGTAATGAACAGGTGTAATGAACAACAGGTGTAATGAACACTGAACAGGTGTAATGAACAGGTGTAATGAACAGGTGTAATGAACAGGTGTAATGAACAGGTGTAATGAACAGGTGTAATGAACAGGTGTAATGAACTGAACAGGTGCAATGAACAGGTGTAATGAACACTGAACAGGTGTAATGAACAGGTGTAATGAACGCTGAACAGGTGTAATGAACACTGTAATGAACAGGTGTAATGAACAGGTGTAATGAACACTGAACAGGTGTAATGAACACTGAACAGGTTTATGAACAGGTGTAATGGACACTGAACAAGTGTAATTAACAGGTTTAATGAACAGGTGTAATGAACACTGAACAGGTGTAATGAACACTGGACAGGTGTAATGAACAGGTGTAATGAACACTGAACAGGTGTAATGAACAGGTGTAATGAACACTGAACAGGTGTAATGAACAGGTGTAATGAACACTGAACAGTGTATTGAACAGGTGTAATGAACAGGTGTAATGAACAATGAACAGGTGTAATGAACAGGTGTAATGAACACTGGTGTAATGAACAGGTGTAATGAACACTGAACAGGTGTAATGAACACTGAACAGGTGTAATGAACAGTTGTAATGAACAGGTGTAATGAACAGGTGTAATGAACACTGAACAGGTGTAATGAAACACGTGTAATGAACAGGTGTAATGAACAGGTGTAATGAACACTGAGAACAGGTGTAATGAACACTGAACAGGTGTAATGAACAGGTGTAATGAACACTGAACAGGTTTAGTGAACAGGTGTGTGAACAGGTGTAATGAACAGGTGTAATGAACAGGTGTAATGAACAGAGAACAGGTGTAATGAACACTGAACAGGTGTAATGAACAGGTGTAATGAACACTGAACAGGTGTAATGAACAGGTGTAATGAACAGGTGTAATGTAATGAACACTGAACAGGTGCAATGAACAGGTGTAATGAACAGGTGTAACGAACACTGAACAGGTGTAATGAACAGGTGTAATGAACGCTGAACAGGTGTAATGAACAGCTGTAATGAACAGGTGTAATGAACAGGTGTAATGAACACTGAACAGGTGTAATGAACACTGAACAGGTTTACTGAACAGGTGTAATGAACACTGAACAAGTGCAATTAACAGGTTTAATGAACAGGTGTAATGAACACTGAACAGGTGTAATGAACACTGAACAGGTGTAATGAACAGCTGTGATGAACAGGTGTAATGAACAGGTGTAATGAACACTGAACAGGTGTAATGAACAGGTGTAATGAACACTGAACAGGTGTAATGAACATGTGTAATGAACACTGAACACGTGTATTGAACAGGTGTAATGAACAGGTGTAATGAACAATGAACAGGTGTAATGAACAGGTGTAATGAACACTGAACAAGTGTAATGAACAGGTGTAATGAACACTGAACAGGTGTAATGAACACTGAACTGGTGTAATGAACACTGAACAGTTGTAATGAACAAGTGTAATGAACAGGTGTAATGAACACTGAACAGGTGTAATGAACTGGTGTAATGATCACTGAACAGGTGTAATGAACATGTGTAATGAACAGCTGTAATGAACACTGAACACGTCTATTGAACAGTTGTAATGAACAGGTGTAATGAACAATGAACAGGTGTAATGAACAGGTGTAATGAGCAGGTGTAACGAACACTGAACAGGTGTAATGAACACTGAACAGGTGCAATGAACAGGTGTAATGAACACTGAACAGGTGTAATGAACACTGAACAGGTGTAATGAACACTGAACAGGTGTAATGAACAGGTGTAATGAACACTGAACAGGTGTAATGAACAGGTGTAATGAACGCTGAACAGGTGTAATGAACAGCTGTAATGAACAGGTGTAATGAACAGGTGTAATGAACACTGAACAGGTGTAATGAACACTGAACAGGTGTAATGAACAGGTGTAATGAACACTGAACAAGTGTAATTAACAGGTGTAATGAACAGGTGTAATGAACACTGAACAGGTGTAATGAACATGTGTAATGAACAGGTGTAATGAACACTGAACACGTGTATTGAACAGGTGTAATGAACAGGTGTAATGAACAATGAACAGGTGTAATGAACAGGTGTAATGAGCAGGTGTAATGAACACTGAACAGGTGTAATGAACACTGAACAGGTGCAATGAACAGGTGTAATGAACACTGAACAGGTGTAATGAACACTGAACAGCTGTAATGAACACTGAACAGGTGTAATGAACACTGAACAGGTGTAATGAACAGGTGTAATGAACACTGAACAGGTGTAATGAACAGGTGTAATGAACGCTGAACAGGTGTAATGAACAGCTGTAATGAACAGGTGTAATGAACAGGTGTAATGAACACTGAACAGGTGTAATGAACAGGTGTAATGAACACTGAACAGGTGTAATGAACAGGTGTAATGAACGCTGAACAGGTGTAATGAACAGGTGTAATGAACGCTGAACAAGTGTAATGAACAGGTGTAATGAACACTGAACAGGTGTAATGAACACTGAACTGGTGTAATGAAACTGAACAGTTGTAATGAACAAGTGTAATGAACAGGTGTAATGAACACTGAACAGGTGTAATGAACTGGTGTAATGATCACTGAACAGGTGTAATGAACATGTGTAATGAACAGGTGTAATGAACACTAAACACGTGTATTGAACAGGTTTAATGAACAGGTGTAATGAACAATGAACAGGTGTAATGAACAGGTGTAATGAGCAGGTGTAATGAACACTGAACAGGTGTAATGAACACTGAACAGGTGCAATGAACAGGTGTAATGAACACTGAACAGGTGTAATGAACACTGAACAGGTGTAATGAACAGGTGTAATGAACACTGAACAGGTGTGATGAACAGGTGTAATGAACACTGAACAGGTGTATTGAACAAGTGTAATGAACTGGTGTAATGAACACTGAACAGGTGTAATGAACTGGTGTAATGATCACTGAACAGGTGTAATGAACATGTGTAATGAACAGGTGTAATGAACACTAAACACGTGTATTGAACAGGTGTAATGAACAGGTGTAATGAACAATGAACAGGTGTAATGAACAGGTGAAAAGCAGGTGTAATGAACACTGAACAGGTGTAATGAACACTGAACAGGTGCAATGAACAGGTGTAATGAACACTGAACAGGTGTAATGAACAGGTGTAATGAACGCTGAACAGGTGTAATGAACACTGAACAGGTGTAATGAACAGGTGTAATGAACACTGAACAGGTGTAAGGTGTAATGAACACTGAACAGGTGTAATGAACAGGTGTAATGAACAGGTGTAATGAACACTGAACAGGTGTTATGAACACTGAACACGTCTATTGAACAGGTGTAATGAACACTGAGCAGGTGTAATGAACACTGAACAGGTGTAATGAGCAGGTGTAATGAACAGGTGTAATGAACACTGAACAGGTTTAGTGAACAGGTGTAGTGAACAGGTGTAATGAACAGGTGTAATGAACAGGTTTAATGAACGCTGAACAGGTGTAATGAACAGCTGTAATGAACAGGTGTAATGAACAGGTGTAATGAACACTGAACAGGTGTAATGAACACTGAACAGGTGTAATGAACAGGTGTAATGAACAGGTGTAATGAACAGGTGTAATGAACAGGTGTAATGAACACTGAACAGGTGTAATGAACAGGTGTAATGAGCACTGAACAGGTGTAATGAAAAGGTGTAATGAACACTGAACTAGTGTAATGAACAGGTGTAATGAACACTGAACAGGCGTAATGAACACTGAACAGGTGTAATGAACAGGTGTAATGAACAGGTGTAATGAACACTGAACAGGTGTAATGAACTGGTGTAATGATCACTGAACAGGTGTAATGAACATGTGTAATGAACAGGTGTAATGAACACTAAACACGTGTATTGAACAGGTGTAATGAACAGGTGTAATGAACAATGAACAGGTGTAATGAACAGGTGTAATGAGCAGGTGTAATGAACACAGAACAGGTGTAATGAACACTGAACAGGTGCAATGAACAGGTGTAATGAACACTGAACTGGTGTAATGAACACTGAACAGGTGTAATGAAATGAACAGGTGTAATGAACACTGAACAGGTGTAATGAACAGGTGTAATGAACACTGAACAGGTGTGATGAACAGGTGTAATGAACACTGAACACGTGTATTGAACAGGTGTAATGAACACTGAACAGGTGTAATGAACACACGTGTATTGAACAGGTGTAATGAACAGGTGTAATGAACACTGAGCAGGTGTAATGAACACTGAACAGGTGTAATGAGCAGGTGTAATGAACACTGAACAGGTTTAGTGAACAGGTGTAGTGAACAGGTGTAATGAACAGGTGTAATGAACAGGTGTAATGAACACTGAACAGGTGCAATGAACAGGTGTAATGCACACTGAACAGGTGCAATGAACAGGTGTAATGAACAGGTGTAACGAACACTGAACAGGTGTAATGAACAGGTGTAATGAACGCTGAACAGGTGTAATGAACAGCTGTAATGAACAGGTGTAATGAACACTGAACAGGTGTAATGAACACTGAACAGGTGTAATGAACAGGTGTAATGAACACTGAACAAGTGTAATTAACAGGTTTAATGAACAGGTGTAATGAACACTGAACAGGTGTAATGAACACTGAACAGGTGTAATGAACAGCTGTGATGAACAGGTGTAATGAACAGGTGTAATGAACACTGAACAGGTGTAATGAACAGGTGTAATGAACACTGAACAGGTGTAATGAACATGTGTAATGAACAGGTGTAATGAACACTGAACACGTGTAATTGAACAGGTGTAATGAACAGGTGTAATGAACAATGAACAGGTGTAATGAACAGGTGTAATGAACACTGAACAAGTGTAATGAACAGGTGTAATGAACACTGAACAGGTGTAATGAACACTGAACAGGTGTAATGAACACTGAACAGTTGAAATGAACAAGTGTAATGAACAGGTGTAATGAACACTGAACAGGTGTAATGAACTGGTGTAATGATCACTGAACAGGTGTAATGAACATGTGTAATGAACAGCTGTAATGAACACTGAACACGTCTATTGAACAGTTGTAATGAACAGGTGTAATGAACAATGAACAGGTGTAATGAACAGGTGTAATGAGCAGGTGTAATGAACACTGATCAGGTGTAATGAACACTGAACAGGTGCAATGAACAGGTGTAATGAACACTGAACAGGTGTAATGAACACTGACCAGGTGTAATGAACACTGAACAGCTGTAATGAACACTGAACAGGTGTAATGAACAGGTGTAATGAACACTGAACAGGTGTAATGAACAGGTGTAATGAACGCTGAACAGGTGTAATGAACAGCTGTAATGAACAGGTGTAATGAACAGGTGTAATGAACACTGAACAGGTGTAATGAACAGGTGTAATGAACACTGAACAGGTGTAATTAACAGGTGTAATGAACACTGAACAGGTGTAATGAACATGTGTAATGAACAGGTGTAATGAACACTGAACACGTGTATTGAACAGGTGTAATGAACAGGTGTAATGAACAATGAACAGGTGTAATGAACAGGTGTAATGAGCAGGTGTAATGAACACTGAACAGGTGTAATGAACACTGAACAGGTGCAATGAACAGGTGTAATGAACACTGAACAGGTGTAATGAACACTGAACAGCTGTAATGAACACTGAACAGGTGTAATGAACACTGAACAGGTGTAATGAACATGTGTAATGAACACTGAACAGGTGTAATGAACAGGTGTAATGAACGCTGAACAGGTGTAATGAACAGCTGTAATGAACAGGTGTAATGAACAGGTGTAATGAACACTGAACAGGTGTAATGAACAGGTGTAATGAACACTGAACAGGTGTAATGAACAGGTGTAATGAACACTGAACAGGTGTAATGAACAGGTGTAATGAACGCTGAACAGGTGTAATGAACAGCTGTAATGAACAGGTGTAATGAACAGGTGTAATGAACACTGAACAGGTGTAATGAACACTGAACAGGTGTAATGAACAGGTGTAATGAACACTGAACAAGTGTAATTAACAGGTGTAATGAACACTGAACAGGTGTAATGAACATGTGTAATGAACACTGAACACGTGTATTGAACAGGTGTAATGAACAGGTGTAATGAACAATGAACAGGTTTAATGAACAGGTGTAATGAACACTGAACAGGTGTAATGAACACTGAACAGGTGTAATGAACAGCTGTGATGAACAGGTGTAATGAACACTGAACAGGTGTAATGAACAGGTGTAATGAACACTGAACAGGTGTAATGAACATGTGTAATGAACAGGTGTAATGAACACTGAACACGTGTATTGAACAGGTGTAATGAACAGGTGTAATGAACAATGAACAGGTGTAATGAACAGGTGTAATGAGCAGGTGTAACGAACACTGAACAGGTGTAATGAACACTGAACAGGTGCAATGAACAGGTGTAATGAACACTGAACAGGTGTAATGAACACTGAACAGGTGTAATGAACACTGAACAGGTGTAATGAACACTGAACAGGTGTAATGAACAGGTGTAATGAACACTGAACAGGTGTAATGAACAGGTGTAATGAACGCTGAACAGGTGTAATGAACAGCTGTAATGAACAGGTGTAATGAACAGGTGTAATGAACACTGAACAGGTGTAATGAACACTGAACAGGTGTAATGAACAGGTGTAATGAACACTGAACAAGTGTAATTAACAGGTGTAATGAACAGGTGTAATGAACACTGAACAGGTGTAATGAACATGTGTAATGAACAGGTGTAATGAACACTGAACACGTGTATTGAACAGGTGTAATGAACAAGTGTAATGAACAATGAACAGGTGTAATGAACAGGTGTAATGAGCAGGTGTAATGAACACTGAACAGGTGTAATGAACACTGAACAGGTGCAATGAACAGGTGTAATGAACACTGAACAGGTGTAATGAACACTGAACAGCTGTAATGAACACTGAACAGGTGTAATGAACACTGAACAGGTGTAATGAACATCTGTAATGAACACTGAACAGGTGTAATGAACAGGTGTAATGAACGCTGAACAGGTGTAATGAACAGCTGTAATGAACAGGTGTAATGAACAGGTGTAATGAACACTGAACAGGTGTAATGAACACTGAACAGGTGTAATGAACAGGTGTAATGAACACTGAACAGGTGTAATGAACAGGTGTAATGAACACTGAACAGGTGTAATGAACAGGTGTAATGAACGCTGAACAGGTGTAATGAACAGCTGTAATGAACAGGTGTAATGAACAGGTGTAATGAACACTGAACAGGTGTAATGAACACTGAACAGGTGTAATGAACAGGTGTAATGAACACTGAACAAGTGTAATTAACAGGTGTAATGAACAGGTGTAATGAACACTGAACAGGTGTAATGAACATGTGTAATGAACAGGTGTAATGAACACTGAACACGTGTATTGAACAGGTGTAATGAACAGGTGTAATGAACAATGAACAGGTGTAATGAACAGGTGTAATGAGCAGGTGTAATGAACACTGAACAGGTGTAATGAACACTGAACAGGTGCAATGAACAGGTGTAATGAACACTGAACAGGTGTAATGAACAGGTGTAATGAACGCTGAACAGGTGTAATGAACATGTGTAATGAACAGCTGTAATGAACACTGAACACGTCTATTGAACAGTTGTAATGAACAGGTGTAATGAACAATGAACAGGTGTAATGAACAGGTGTAATGAGCAGGTGTAACGAACACTGAACAGGTGTAATGAACACTGAACAGGTGCAATGAACAGGTGTAATGAACACTGAACAGGTGTGAACACTGAACAGGTTTAATGAACACTGAACAGGTGTAATGAACACTGAACAGGTGTAATGAACAGGTGTAATGAACACTGAACAGGTGTAATGAACAGGTGTAATGAACGCTGAACAGGTGTAAATGAACAGCTGTAATGAACAGGTGTAATGAACAGGTGTAATGAACACTGAACAGGTGTAATGAACACTGAACAGGTGTAATGAACAGGTGTAATGAACACTGAACAAGTGTAATTAACAGGTGTAATGAACAGGTGTAATGATCACTGAACAGGTGTAATGAACATGTGTAATGAACAGGTGTAATGAACACTAAACACGTGTATTGAACATGTGTAATGAACAATGAACAGGTGTAATGAACAGGTGTAATGAGCAGGTGTAATGAACACTGAACAGGTGTAATGAACACTGAACAGGTGCAATGAACAGGTGTAATGAACACTGAACAGGTGTAATGAACACTGAACAGGTGTAATGAACACTGAACAGGTGTAATGAACACTGAACAGGTGTAATGAACAGGTGTAATGAACAGGTGTAATGAACAGGTGTAATGAACACTGAACAGGTGTAATGAACACTGAACAGGTGTAATGAACACTGAACAGGTGTAATGAACACTGAACAGGTGTAATGAACAGGTGTAATGAACACTGAACAGGTGTAATGAACAGGTGTAATGAACACTGAACAGGTGTAATGAACAGCTGTAATGAACAGGTGTAATGAACAGGTGTAATGAACACTGAACAGGTGTAATGAACACTGAACAGGTGTAATGAACAGGTGTAATGAACACTGAACAAGTGTAATTAACAGGTGTAATGAACAGGTGTAATGAACACTGAACAGGTGTAATGAACATGTGTAATGAACAGGTGTAATGAACACTGAACAGGTGTATAATGAACAGGTGTAATGAACAATGAACAGGTGTAATGAACAGCTGTAATGAACAGGTGTAATGAACAGGTGTAATGAACACTGAACAGGTGCAATGAACAGGTGTAATGAACACTGAACAGGTGTAATGAACACTGAACAGCTGTAATGAACACTGAACAGGTATAATGAACACTGAACAGGTGTAATGAACAGGTGTAATGAACACTGAACAGGTGTAATGAACAGGTGTAATGAACGCTGAACAGGTGTAATGAACAGCTGTAATGAACAGGTGTAATGAACAGGTGTAATGAACACTGAACAGGTGTAATGAACAGGTGTAATGAACACTGAACAGGTGTAATGAACAGGTGTAATGAACACTGAACAGGTGTAATGAACAGGTGTAATGAACGCTGAACAGGTGTAATGAACAGCTGTAATGAACAGGTGTAATGAACAGGTGTAATGAACACTGAACAGGTGTAATGAACACTGAACAGGTGTAATGAACAGGTGTAATGAACACTGAACAAGTGTAATTAACAGGTGTAATGAACAGGTGTAATGAACACTGAACAGGTGTAATGAACATGTGTAATGAACAGGTGTAATGAACACTGAACAGGTGTAATGAACAGGTGTAATGAACACTGAACAGGTGTAATGAACAGGTGTAATGAACAGGTGTAATGAACACTGAACAGGTGTAATGAACACTGAACAGGTGTAATGAACAGGTGTAATGAACACTGAACAGGTGTAATGAACACTGAACAGCTGTAATGAACACTGAACAGGTGTAATGAACACTGAACAGGTGTAATGAACAGGTGTAATGAACACTGAACAGGTGTAATGAACAGGTGTAATGAACGCTGAACAGGTGTAATGAACAGCTGTAATGAACAGGTGTAATGAACAGGTGTAATGAACACTGAACAGGTGTAATGAACACTGAACAGGTGTAATGAACAGGTGTAATGAACACTGAACAGGTGTAATGAACACTGAACAGGTGTAATGAACAGGTGTAATGAACACTGAACAGGTGTAATGAACAGGTGTAATGAACACTGAACAGGTGTAATGAACAGGTGTAATGAACACTGAACAGGTGTAATGAACACTGAACAGGTGTAATGAACACTGAACAGGTGTAATGAACACTGAACAGGTGTAATGAACAGGTGTAATGAACACTGAACAGGTGTAATGAACAGGTGTAATGAACGCTGAACAGGTGTAATGAACAGCTGTAATGAACAGGTGTAATGAACAGGTGTAATGAACACTGAACAGGTGTAATGAACACTGAACAGGTGTAATGAACAGGTGTAATGAACACTGAACAAGTGTAATTAACAGGTGTAATGAACAGGTGTAATGAACACTGAACAGGTGTAATGAACATGTGTAATGAACAGGTGTAATGAACACTGAACACGTGTATTGAACAGGTGTAATGAACAGGTGTAATGAACAATGAACAGGTGTAATGAACAGGTGTAATGAGCAGGTGTAATGAACACTGAACAGGTGTAATGAACACTGAACAGGTGCAATGAACAGGTGTAATGAACACTGAACAGGTGTAATGAACACTGAACAGCTGTAATGAACACTGAACAGGTGTAATGAACACTGAACAGGTGTAATGAACAGGTGTAATGAACACTGAACAGGTGTAATGAACAGGTGTAATGAACACTGAACAGGTGTAATGAACAGGTGTAATGAACAGGTGTAATGAACACTGAACAGGTGTAATGAACACTGAACAGGTGCAATGAACAGGTGTAATGCACACTGAACAGGTGTAATGAACAGGTGTAATGAACACTGAACAGGTGTAATGAACAGGTGTAATGAACGCTGAACAGGTGTAATGAACAGCTGTAATGAACAGGTGTAATGAACAGGTGTAATGAACACTGAACAGGTGTAATGAACACTGAACAGGTGTAATGAACAGGTGTAATGAACACTGAACAGGTGTAATGAACAGGTGTAATGAACAGGTGTAATGAACACTGAACAGGTGTAATGAACACTGAACAGCTGTAATGAACACTGAACAGGTGTAATGAACACTGAACAGGTGTAATGAACAGGTGTAATGAACACTGAACAGGTGTAATGAACAGGTGTAATGAACGCTGAACAGGTGTAATGAACAGCTGTAATGAACAGGTGTAATGAACAGGTGTAATGAACACTGAACAGGTGTAATGAACACTGAACAGGTGTAATGAACAGGTGTAATGAACACTGAACAGGTGTAATGAACATGTGTAATGAACAGGTGTTATGAACACTGAACACGTGTATTGAACAGGTGTAATGAACAGGTGTAATGAACAATGAACAGGTGTAATGAACAGGTGTAATGAACACTGAACAAGTGTAATGAACAGGTGTAATGAACACTGAACAGGAGTAATGAACACTGAACTGGTGTAATGAACACTGAACAGTTGTAATGAACAAGTGTAATGAACAGGTGTAATGAACACTGAACAGGTGTAATGAACTGGTGTAATGATCACTGAACAGGTGTAATGAACATGTGTAATGAACAGGTGTAATGAACACTGAACACGTGTATTGAACAGGTGTAATGAACAGGTGTAATGAACAATGAACAGGTGTAATGAACAGGTGTAATGAGCAGGTGTAATGAACACTGAACAGATGTAATGAACACTGAACAGGTGCAATGAACAGGTGTAATGAACACTGAACAGGTGTAATGAACACTGAACAGGTGTAATGAACACTGAACAGGTGTAAATGAACACTGAACAGGTGTAATGAACAGGTGTAATGAACACTGAACAGGTGTGATGAACAGGTGTAATGAACACTGAACACGTGTATTGAACAGGTGTAATGAACAGGTGTAATGAACACTGAACATGTGTAATGAACACTGAACAGGTGTAATGAGCAGGTGTAATGAACAGGTGTAATGATCACTGAACAGGTGTAATGAACAGCTGTAATGAACAGGTGTAATGAACAGGTGTAATGAACACTGAACAGGTGTAATGAACACTGAACAGGTGTAATGAACAGGTGTAATGAACACTGAACAAGTGTAATTAACAGGTTTAATGAACAGGTGTAATGAACACTGAACAGGTGTAATGAACAGCTGTAATGAACAGGTGTAATGAACAGGTGTAATGAACAGGTGTAATGAACACTGAACAGGTGTAATGAACAGGTGTAATGAGCACTGAACAGGTGTAATGAACAGGTGTAATGAACACTGAACAGGTGTAATGAACAGGTGTAATGAACAATGAACAGGTGTAATGAACAGGTGTAATGAACACTGAACAAGTGTAATGAACAGGTGTAATGAACAATGAACAGGTGTAATGAACAGGTGTAATGAACAGGTGTAATGAACAGGTGAACAGGTGTAATGAACATTGAACAGGTGTAATGAAATGAACAGGTGTAATGAACACTGAACAGGTGTAATGAACACTGAACAGGTGTAATGAACACTGTGATGAACAGGTGTAATGAACAGGTGTGAAATGAACAGGTGTAATGAACAGGTGTAATGAACACTGAACAGGTGTAATGAACATGTGTAATGAACAGGTGTAATGAACACTGAACAGGTGTAATGAACAGGTGTAATGAACAGGTGTAATGAACAATGAACAGGTGTAATGAACAGGTGTAATGAACACTGAACAAGTGTAATGAACAGGAGTAATGAACACTGAACAGGTGTAATGAACACTGAACTGGTGTAATGAACACTGAACAGTTGTAATGAACAAGTGTTAATGAACAGGTGTAATGAACACTGAACAGGTGTAATGAACTGGTGTAATGATCACTGAACAGGTGTAATGAACATGTGTAATGAACAGGTGTAATGAACACTGAACACGTGTATTGAACAGTTGTAATGAACAGGTGTAATGAACAATGAACAGGTGTAATGAACAGGTGTAATGAGCAGGTGTAACGAACACTGAACAGGTGTAATGAACACTGAACAGGTGCAATGAACAGGTGTAATGAACACTGAACAGGTGTATTTAACAGGTGTAATGAACAGGTGTAATGAACAATGAACAGGTGTAATGAACAGGTGTAATGAGCAGGTGTAATGAACACTGAACAGGTGTAATGAACACTGAACAGGTGCAATGAACAGGTGTAATGAACACTGAACAGGTGTAATGAACACTGAACAGCTGTAATGAACACTGAACAGGTGTAATGAACACTGAACAGGTGTAATGAACAGGTGTAATGAACACTGAACAGGTGTAATGAACAGGTGTAATGAACGCTGAACAGGTGTAATGAACAGCTGTAATGAACAGGTGTAATGAACAGGTGTAATGAACACTGAACAGGTGTAATGAACACTGAACAGGTGTAATGAACAGGTGTAATGAACACTGAACAGGTGTAATGAACATGTGTAATGAACAGGTGTTATGAACACTGAACACGTGTATTGAACAGGTGTAATGAACAGGTGTAATGAACAATGAACAGGTGTAATGAACAGGTGTAATGAACACTGAACAAGTGTAATGAACAGGTGTAATGAACACTGAACAGGAGTAATGAACACTGAACTGGTGTAATGAACACTGAACAGTTGTAATGAACAAGTGTAATGAACAGGTGTAATGAACACTGAACAGGTGTAATGAACTGGTGTAATGATCACTGAACAGGTGTAATGAACATGTGTAATGAACAGGTGTAATGAACACTGAACACGTGTATTGAACAGGTGTAATGAACAGGTGTAATGAACAATGAACAGGTGTAATGAACAGGTGTAATGAACAGGTGTAATGAACACTGAACAGGTGTAATGAACACTGAACAGGTGCAATGAACAGGTGTAATGAACACTGAACAGGTGTAATGAACACTGAACAGGTGTAATGAACAGGTGTAATGAACACTGGACAGGTTTAATGGACAGGTGTAGTGAACAGGTGTAATGAACAGGTGTAATGAACAGGTGTAATGAACACTGAACAGGTGTAATGAACAGCTGTAATGAACAGGTGTAATGAACAGGTGTAATGAACACTGAACAGGTGTAATGAACAGGTGTAATGAGCACTGAACAGGTGTAATGAACAGGTGTAATGAACACTGGACAGGTGTAATGAACAGGTGTAATGAACAGGTGTAATGAACACTGAACAGGTGTAATGATGACACTGAACAGGTGTAATGAACAGGTGTAATGAAACACTGAACAGGTGTAATGAACAGGTGTAATGACACACTGAACAGGTGTAATGAACATGTGTAATGAACAGGTGTAATGAACACTGAACAGTGTATTGAACAGGTGTAATGAACAGGTGTAATGAACAATGAACAGGTGTAATGAACAGGTGTAAACAGGTGTAATGAACACTGAACAGGTGTAATGAACACTGAACAGGTGCAATGAACAGGTGTAATGAACACTGAACAGGTGTAATGAACATGAACAGGTGTAATGAACACTGAACAGGTGTAAATGAACACTGAACAGGTGTAATGAACAGGTGTAATGAACACTGAACAGGTGTAATGAACAGGTGTAATGAACACTGAACAGGTGTAATGAACATGAACAGGTGTAATGAACAGGTGTAATGAACACTGAACAGGTGTAATGACACTGAACAGGTGTAATGAACAGGTGTAATGAACACTGAACAGGTGTAATGAACAGGTGTAATGAACACTGAACAGGTGTAATGAACAATGAACAAGTGTAATGAACAGGTGTAATGAACAGGTGTAATGAACACTGAACAGGTGTAATGAACAGGTGTAATGAACAGGTGTAATGAACAGGTGTAATGAACACTGAACAGGTGTAATGAACAGGTGTAATGAACAGGTGTAATGAACAGGTGTAATGAACAGGTGTAATGAACACTGAACAGGTGTAATGAACAGGTGTAATGAACACTGAACAGGTGTAATGAACAGGTGTAATGAACAGGTGTAATGAACAATGAACAGGTGTAATGAACAGGTGTAATGAGCAGGTGTAATGAACACTGAACAGGTGTAATGAACACTGAACAGGTGCAATGAACAGGTGTAATGAACACTGAACAGGTGTAATGAACACTGAACAGGTGAAATGAACAGGTGTAATGAACACTGAACAGGTGTAATGAACAGGTGTAATGAACACTGAACAGGTGTAATGAACAGGTGTAATGAACAGGTGAAAGGTGTAATGAACAGGTGTAATGAACAGGTGTAATGAACAGGTGTAATGAACACTGAACAGGTGTAATGAACACTGAACAGGTGTAATGAACAGGTGTAATGAACAGGTGTAATGAACAGGTGTAATGAACAGGTGTAATGAACAGGTGTTATGAACACTGAACACGTGTATTGAACAGGTGTAATGAACAGGTGTAATGAACAATGAACAGGTGTAATGAACAGGTGTAATGAACACTGAACAAGTGTAATGAACAGGTGTAATGAACACTGAACAGGTGTAATGAACACTGAACTGGTGTAATGAACACTGAACAGGTGTAATGAAACTGAAAGGTGTAATGAACAGGTGTAATGAACACTGAACAGGTGTAATGAACAGGTGTAATGATCACTGAACAGGTGTAATGAAACTGTAATGAACAGGTGTAATGAACAGGTGTAATGAACACTGAACAGGTGTAATGAACACTGAACAGGTGTAATGAACAGGTGTAATGAACAATGAACAGGTGTAATGAACAGGTGTAATGAACAGGTGTAATGAACACTGAACACGTGTAATGAACACTGAACAGGTGTAATGAACAGGTGTAATGAACACTGAACAGGTGTAATGAACAGGTGTAATGAACACTGAACAGGTGTAATGAACAGGTGTAATGAACAGGTGTAATGAACACTGAACTGGTGTAATGAACACTGAACAGGTGTAATGAACAGGTGTAATGAACAGGTGTAATGAACACTGAACAGGTGTAATGAACAGGTGTAATGAACACTGAACAGGTGTAATGAACATGTGTAATGAACAGGTGAACAATGAACAGGTGTAATGAACACTGAACAGGTGTAATGAACATGAAAGGTGTAATGAACAGGTGTAATGAACAGGTGTAATGAACACTGAACAGGTGTAATGAACACTGTAATGAACAGGTGTAATGAACAGGTGTAATGAACACTGAACAGGTGTAATGAACACTGAACAGGTGTAATGAACAGGTGTAATGAACACTGAACAGGTGTAATGAACAGGTGTAATGAACAGGTGTAATGAACAGGTGTAATGAACAGGTGTAATGAACAGGTGTAATGAACACTGAACAGGTGTAATGAACAGGTGTAATGAACACTGAACAAGTGTAATGAACAGGTGTAATGAACACTGAACAGGTGTAATGAACACTGAACTGGTGTAATGAACACTGAACAGTTGTAATGAACAAGTGTAATGAACAGGTGTAATGAACACTGAACAGGTGTAATGAACTGGTGTAATGATCACTGAACAGGTGTAATGAACATGTGTAATGAACAGGTGTAATGAACACTGAACACGTGTATTGAACAGGTGTAATGAACAGGTGTAATGAACAATGAACAGGTGTAATGAACAGGTGTAATGAGCAGGTGTAATGAACACTGAACAGATGTAATGAACACTGAACAGGTGCAATGAACAGGTGTAATGAACATTGAACAGGTGTAATGAACAGGTGTAATGAACACTGAACAGGTGTAATGAACACTGAACAGGTGTAATGAACAGGTGTAATGAACACTGAACAGGTGTAATGAACAGGTGTAATGAACACTGAACAAGTGTAATTAACAGGTTTAATGAACAGGTGTAATGAACACTGAACAGGTGTAATGAACAGCTGTAATGAACAGGTGTAAACACTGAACAGGTGTAATGAACAGCTGTAATGAACAGGTGTAATGAACAGGTGTAATGAACACTGAACAGGTGTAATGAACACTGAACAGGTGTAATGAACAGGTGTAATGAACACTGAACAGGTGTAATGAACATTGAACAGGTGTAATGAACAGGTGTAATGAACACTGAACAGGTGTAATGAACAGCTGTAATGAACAGGTGTAATGAACAGGTGTAATGAACAGGTGTAATGAACACTGAACAGGTGTAATGAACAGGTGTAATGAGCACTGAACAGGTGTAATGAACAGGTGTAATGAACACTGGACAGGTGTAATGGACAGGTGTAGTGAACAGGTGTAATGAACAGGTGTAATGAACAGGTGTAATGAACACTGAACAGGTGTAATGAACAGGTGTAATGAACACTGAACAGGTGTAATGAACAGCTGTAATGAACAGGTGTAATGAACAGGTGTAATGAACACTGAACAGGTGTAATGAACATTGAACAGGTGTAATGAATACTGAACAGGTGTAATGAACACTGAACAGGTGTAATGAACACTGAACAGGTGTAATGAACAGCTGTGATGAACAGGTGTAATGAACAGGTGTAATGAACACTGAACAGGTGTAATGAACAGGTGTAATGAACACTGAACAGGTGTAATGAACATGTGTAATGAACAGGTGTAATGAACACTGAACACGTGTATTGAACAGGTGTAATGAACAGGTGTAATGAACAATGAACAGGTGTAATGAACAGGTGTAATGAACACTGAACAAGTGTAATGAACAGGTGTAATGAACACTGAACAGGTGTAATGAACACTGAACTGGTGTAATGAACACTGAACAGTTGTAATGAACAAGTGTAATGAACAGGTGTAATGAACACTGAACAGGTGTAATGAACTGGTGTAATGATCACTGAACAGGTGTAATGAACATGTGTAATGAACAGGTGTAATGAATGAACGTGTATTGAACAGTGTAATGAACACAATGAACAGGTGTATTTAACAGGTGTAATGAACAGGTGTAATGAACAATGAACAGGTGTAATGAACAGGTGTAATGAGCAGGTGTAACGAACACTGAACAGGTGTAATGAACACTGAACAGGTGCAATGAACAGGTGTAATGAACACTGAACAGGTGTATTTAACAGGTGTAATGAACAGGTGTAATGAACAATGAACAGGTGTAATGAACAGGTGTAATGAGCAGGTGTAATGAACACTGAACAGGTGTAATGAACACTGAACAGGTGCAATGAACAGGTGTAATGAACACTGAACAGGTGTAATGAACACTGAACAGCTGTAATGAACACTGAACAGGTGTAATGAACACTGAACAGGTGTAATGAACAGGTGTAATGAACACTGAACAGGTGTAATGAACAGGTGTAATGAACGCTGAACAGGTGTAATGAACAGCTGTAATGAACAGGTGTAATGAACAGGTGTAATGAACACTGAACAGGTGTAATGAACACTGAACAGGTGTAATGAACAGGTGTAATGAACACTGAACAGGTGTAATGAACATGTGTAATGAACAGGTGTAATGAACACTGAACACGTGTATTGAACAGGTGTAATGAACAGGTGTAATGAACAATGAACAGGTGTAATGAAGAGGTGTAATGAACACTGAACAGGTGTAATGAACACTGAACAGGTGCAATGAACAGGTGTAATGAACACTGAACAGGTGTAATGAACACTGAACAGCTGTAATGAACACTGAACAGGTGTAATGAACAGGTGTAATGAACAGGTGTAACGAACACTGAACAGGTGTAATGAACAGGTGTAATGAACGCTGAACAGGTGTAATGAACAGCTGTAATGAACAGGTGTAATGAACAGGTGTAATGAACACTGAACAGGTGTAATGAACACTGAACAGGTGTAATGAACAGGTGTAATGAACACTGAACAGGTGTAATGAACAGGTGTAATGAACAGGTGTTATGAACACTGAACACGTGTATTGAACAGGTGTAATGAACAGGTGTAATGAACAATGAACAGGTGTAATGAACAGGTGTAATGAACACTGAACAAGTGTAATGAACAGGTGTAATGAACACCAAACAGGAGTAATGAACACTGAACTGGTGTAATGAACACTGAACAGTTGTAATGAACAAGTGTAATGAACAGGTGTAATGAACACTGAACAGGTGTAATGAACTGGTGTAATGATCACTGAACAGGTGTAATGAACATGTGTAATGAACAGGTGTAATGAACACTGAACACGTGTATTGAACAGGTGTAATGAACAGGTGTAATGAACAATGAACAGGTGTAATGAACAGGTGTAATGAGCAGGTGTAATGAACACTGAACAGGTGTAATGAACACTGAACAGGTGCAATGAACAGGTGTAATGAACACTGAACAGGTGTAATGAACACTGAACAGGTGTAATGAACAGGTGTAATGAACACTGAACAGGTGTAATGAACAGGTGTAATGAACAGGTGTAATGAACAGGTGTAATGAACAGGTGTAATGAACACTGAACAGGTGTAATGAACAGGTGTAATGAACAATGAACAGGTGTAATGAACAGGTGTAATGAACACTGAACAAGTGTAATGAACAGGTGTAATGAACACTGAACAGGAGTAATGAACACTGAACTGGTGTAATGAACACTGAACAGTTGTAATGAACAAGTGTAATGAACAGGTGTAATGAACACTGAACAGGTGTAATGAACTGGTGTAATGATCACTGAACAGGTGTAATGAACATGTGTAATGAACAGGTGTAATGAACACTGAACACGTGTATTGAACAGGTGTAATGAACAGGTGTAATGAACAATGAACAGGTGTAATGAACAGGTGTAATGAGCAGGTGTAATGAACACTGAACAGATGTAATGAACACTGAACAGGTGCAATGAACAGGTGTAATGAACATTGAACAGGTGTAATGAACACTGAACAGGTGTAATGAACACTGAACAGGTGTAAATGAACACTGAACAGGTGTAATGAACAGGTGTAATGAACACTGAACAGGTGTGATGAACAGGTGTAATGAACACTGAACAGGTGTAATTGAACAGGTGTAATGAACAGGTGTAATGAACACTGAACAGGTGTAATGAGCAGGTGTAATGAACAGGTGTAATGATCACTGAACAGGTGTAATGAACAGCTGTAATGAACAGGTGTAATGAACAGGTGTAATGAACACTGAACAGGTGTAATGAACACTGAACAGGTGTAATGAACAGGTGTAATGAACACTGAACAAGTGTAATTAACAGGTTTAATGAACAGGTGTAATGAACACTGAACAGGTGTAATGAACAGCTGTAATGAACAGGTGTAATGAACAGGTGTAATGAACAGGTGTAATGAACACTGAACAGGTGTAATGAACAGGTGTAATGAGCACTGAACAGGTGTAATGAACAGGTGTAATGAACACTGAACAGGTGTAATGGACAGGTGTAGTGAACAGGTGTAATGAACAGGTGTAATGAACAGGTGTAATGAACACTGAACAGGTGTAATGAACAGGTGTAATGAACACTGAACAGGTGTAATGAACAGCTGTAATGAACAGGTGTAATGAACAGGTGTAATGAACACTGAACAGGTGTAATGAACATTGAACAGGTGTAATGAATACTGAACAGGTGTAATGAACACTGAACAGGTGTAATGAACACTGAACAGGTGTAATGAACAGCTGTGATGAACAGGTGTAATGAACAGGTGTAATGAATACTGAACAGGTGTAATGAACAGGTGTAATGAACACTGAACAGGTGTAATGACATGTGTAATGAACAGGTGTAATGAACACTGAACACGTGTATTGAACAGGTGTAATGAACAGGTGTAATGAACAATGAACAGGTGTAATGAACAGGTGTAATGAACACTGAACAAGTGTAATGAACAGGTGTAATGAACACTGAACAGGTGTAATGAACACTGAACAGGTGTAATGAACACTGAACAGGTGTAATGAACAGGTGTAATGAACACTGAACAGGTGTAATGAACATGTGTAATGAACAGGTGTAATGAACCCTGAACAGGTGTAATGAACAGTGTAATGAACAGGTGTAATGAACAATGAACAGGTGTATTTGAACAGGTGTAATGAACAGGTGTAATGAACAATGAACAGGTGTAATGAACAGGTGTAATGAGCAGGTGTAACGAACACTGAACAGGTGTAATGAACACTGAACAGGTGCAATGAACAGGTGTAATGAACACTGAACAGGTGTATTTAACAGGTGTAATGAACAGGTGTAATGAACAATGAACAGGTGTAATGAACAGGTGTAATGAGCAGGTGTAATGAACACTGAACAGGTGTAATGAACACTGAACAGGTGCAATGAACAGGTGTAATGAACACTGAACAGGTGTAATGAACACTGAACAGCTGTAATGAACACTGAACAGGTGTAATGAACACTGAACAGGTGTAATGAACAGGTGTAATGAACACTGAACAGGTGTAATGAACAGGTGTAATGAACGCTGAACAGGTGTAATGAACAGCTGTAATGAACAGGTGTAATGAACAGGTGTAATGAACACTGAACAGGTGTAATGAACACTGAACAGGTGTAATGAACAGGTGTAATGAACACTGAACAGGTGTAATGAACATGTGTAATGAACAGGTGTTATGAACACTGAACACGTGTATTGAACAGGTGTAATGAACAGGTGTAATGAACAATGAACAGGTGTAATGAACAGGTGTAATGAACACTGAACAAGTGTAATGAACAGGTGTAATGAACACCAAACAGGAGTAATGAACACTGAACTGGTGTAATGAACACTGAACAGTTGTAATGAACAAGTGTAATGAACAGGTGTAATGAACACTGAACAGGTGTAATGAACTGGTGTAATGATCACTGAACAGGTGTAATGAACATGTGTAATGAACAGGTGTAATGAACACTGAACACGTGTATTGAACAGGTGTAATGAACAGGTGTAATGAACAATGAACAGGTGTAATGAACAGGTGTAATGAGCAGGTGTAATGAACACTGAACAGGTGTAATGAACACTGAACAGGTGCAAACAGGTGTAATGAACACTGAACAGGTGTAATGAGCACTGAACAGGTGTAATGAACAGGTGTAATGAACACTGAACAGGTGTAATGGACAGGTGTAGTGAACAGGTGTAATGAACAGGTGTAATGAACAGGTGTAATGAACACTGAACAGGTGTAATGAACAGGTGTAATTAACACTGAACAGGTGTAATGAACAGCTGTAATGAACAGGTGTAATGAACAGGTGTAATGAACACTGAACAGGTGTAATGAACATTGAACAGGTGTAATGAATACTGAACAGGTGTAATGAACACTGAACAGGTGTAATGAACACTGAACAGGTGTAATGAACAGCTGTGATGAACAGGTGTAATGAACAGGTGTAATGAACACTGAACAGGTGTAATGAACAGGTGTAATGAACACTGAACAGGTGTAATGAACATGTGTAATGAACAGGTGTAATGAACACTGAACACGTGTATTGAACAGGTGTAATGAACAGGTGTAATGAACAATGAACAGGTGTAATGAACAGGTGTAATGAACACTGAACAAGTGTAATGAACAGGTGTAATGAACACTGAACAGGTGTAATGAACACTGAACTGGTGTAATGAACACTGAACAGTTGTAATGAACAAGTGTAATGAACAGGTGTAATGAACACTGAACAGGTGTAATGAACTGGTGTAATGATCACTGAACAGGTGTAATGAACATGTGTAATGAACAGGTGTAATGAACACTGAACACGTGTATTGAACAGTTGTAATGAACAGGTGTAATGAACAATGAACAGGTGTAATGAACAGGTGTAATGAGCAGGTGTAACGAACACTGAACAGGTGTAATGAACACTGAACAGGTGCAATGAACAGGTGTAATGAACACTGATCAGGTGTATTGAACAGTGGTAATTAACAGGTGTAATGAACAATGAACAGGTGTAATGAACAGGTGTAATGAGCAGGTGTAATGAACACTGAACAGGTGTAATGAACACTGAACAGGTGCAATGAACAGGTGTAATGAACACTGAACAGGTGTATTTAACAGGTGCTAATGAACAGGTGTAATGAACAATGAACAGGTGTAATGAACAGGTGTAATGACAGGTGTAATGAACACTGAACAGGTGTAATGAACACTGAACAGGTGCAATGAACAGGTGTAATGAACACTGAACAGGTGTAATGAACACTGAACAGCTGTAATGAACACTGAACAGGTGTAATGAACACTGAACAGGTGTAATGAACAGGTGTAATGAACACTGAACAGGTGTAATGAACAGGTGTAATGAACGCTGAACAGGTGTAATGAACAGCTGTAATGAACAGGTGTAATGAACAGGTGTAATGAACACTGAACAGGTGTAATGAACACTGAACAGGTGTAATGAACAGGTGTAATGAACACTGAACAGGTGTAATGAACATGTGTAATGAACAGGTGTTATGAACACTGAACACGTGTATTGAACAGGTGTAATGAACAGGTGTAATGAACAATGAACAGGTGTAATGAACAGGTGTAATGAACACTGAACAAGTGTAATGAACAGGTGTAATGAACACTGAACAGGAGTAATGAACACTGAACTGGTGTAATGAACACTGAACAGTTGTAATGAACAAGTGTAATGAACAGGTGTAATGAACACTAAACAGGTGTAATGAACTGGTGTAATGATCACTGAACAGGTGTAATGAACATGTGTAATGAGCAGGTGTAATGAACACTGAACAGGTGTAATGAACACTGAACAGGTGTAATGAACAGGTGTAATGAACGCTGAACAGGTGTAATGAACAGCTGTAATGAACAGGTGTAATGAACAGGTGTAATGAACACTGAACAGGTGTAATGAACACTGAACAGGTGTAATGAACAGGTGTAATGAACACTGAACAGGTGTAATGAACATGTGTAATGAACAGGTGTAATGAACACTGAACACGTGTATTGAACAGGTGTAATGAACAGGTGTAATGAACAATGAACAGGTGTAATGAACAGGTGTAATGAACACTGAACAAGTGTAATGAACAGGTGTAATGAACACTAAACAGGTGTAATGAACACTGAAGGTGTAATGAACACTGAACAGTTGTAATGAACAAGTGTAATGAACAGGTGTAATGAAATGAACAGGTGTAATGAACTGGTGTAATGACACTGAACAGGTGTAATGAACATGTGTAATGAACAGGTGTAATGAACACTGAACACGTGTATTGAACAGGTGTAATGAACAGGTGTAATGAACAATGAACAGGTGTAATGAACAGGTGTAATGAGCAGGTGTAATGAACACTGAACAGGTGTAATGAACACTGAACAGGTGCAATGAACAGGTGTAATGAACACTGAACAGGTGTAATGAACACTGAACAGGTGTAATGAACAGGTGTAATGAACACTGAACAGGTGTAATGAACACTGAACAGGTGTAATGAACAGGTGTAATGAACAGGTGTAATGAACACTGAACAGGTGTAATGAACAGGTGTAATGAACAATGAACAGGTGTAATGAACAGGTGTAATGAACACTGAACAAGTGTAATGAACAGGTGTAATGAACACTGAACAGGAGTAATGAACACTGAACTGGTGTAATGAACACTGAACAGTTGTAATGAACAAGTGTAATGAACAGGTGTAATGAACACTGAACAGGTGTAATGAACTGGTGTAATGATCACTGAACAGGTGTAATGAACATGTGTAATGAACAGGTGTAATGAACACTGAACACGTGTATTGAACAGGTGTAATGAACAGGTGTAATGAACAATGAACAGGTGTAATGAACAGGTGTAATGAGCAGGTGTAATGAACACTGAACAGGTGTAATGAACACTGAACAGGTGCAATGAACAGGTGTAATGAACACTGAACAGGTGTAATGAACACTGAACAGGTGTAAATGAACACTGAACAGGTGTAATGAACACTGAACAGGTGTAATGAACAGGTGTAATGAACACTGAACAGGTGTGATGAACAGGTGTAATGAACAGGTGTAATGAACAGGTGTAATGAACAGGTGTAATGAACACTGAACAGGTGTAATGAGCAGGTGTAATGAACAGGTGTAATGAACACTGAACAGGTGTAATGAACACTGTAATGAACAGGTGTAATGAACAGGTGTAATGAACACTGAACAGGTGTAATGAACACTGAACAGGTGTAATGAACAGGTGTAATGAACACTGAACAAGTGTAATTAACAGGTTTAATGAACAGGTGTAATGAACACTGAACAGGTGTAATGAACAGCTGTAATGAACAGCTGTAATGAACAGGTGTAATGAACACTGAACAGGTGTAATGAACTGGTGTAATGAACAGGTGTAATGAACAGGTGTAATGAACACTGAACAGGTGTAATGGACAAACACTGAACAGGTGTAATGAACATGTGTAATGAACAGGTGTAATGAACAGGTGTAATGAACAGGTGTAATGAACACTGAACAGGTGTAATGAACAGCTGTAATGAACAGGTGTAATGAACAGGTGTAATGAACACTGAACAGGTGTAATGAACATTGAACAGGTGTAATGAATACTGAACAGGTGTAATGAACACTGAACAGGTGTAATGAACACTGAACAGGTGTAATGAACAGCTGTGATGAACAGGTGTAATGAACAGGTGTAATGAACACTGAACAGGTGTAATGAACAGGTGTAATGAACACTGAACAGGTGTAATGAACATGTGTAATGAACAGGTGTAATGAACACTGAACACGTGTATTGAACAGGTGTAATGAACAGGTGTAATGAACAATGAACAGGTGTAATGAACAGGTGTAATGAACACTGAACAAGTGTAATGAACAGGTGTAATGAACACTGAACAGGTGTAATGAACACTGAACTGGTGTAATGAACACTGAACAGTTGTAATGAACAAGTGTAATGAACAGGTGTAATGAACACTGAACAGGTGTAATGAACTGGTGTAATGATCACTGAACAGGTGTAATGAACATGTGTAATGAACAGGTGTAATGAACACTGAACACGTGTATTGAACAGTTGTAATGAACAGGTGTAATGAACAATGAACAGGTGTAATGAACAGGTGTAATGAGCAGGTGTAACGAACACTGAACAGGTGTAATGAACACTGAACAGGTGCAATGAACAGGTGTAATGAACACTGAACAGGTGTATTTAACAGGTGTAATGAACAGGTGTAATGAACAATGAACAGGTGTAATGAACAGGTGTAATGAGCAGGTGTAATGAACACTGAACAGGTGTAATGAACACTGAACAGGTGCAATGAACAGGTGTAATGAACACTGAACAGGTGTAATGAACACTGAACAGTGTAATGAACACTGAACAGGTGTAATGAACACTGAACAGGTGTAATGAACAGGTGTAATGAACACTGAACAGGTGTAATGAACAGGTGTAATGAACGCTGAACAGGTGTAATGAACAGCTGTAATGAACAGGTGTAATGAACAGGTGTAATGAACACTGAACAGGTGTAATGAACACTGAACAGGTGTAATGAACAGGTGTAATGAACACTGAACAGGTGTAATGAACATGTGTAATGAACAGGTGTTATGAACACTGAACACGTGTATTGAACAGGTGTAATGAACAGGTGTAATGAACAATGAACAGGTGTAATGAACAGGTGTAATGAACACTGAACAAGTGTAATGAACAGGTGTAATGAACACCAAACAGGAGTAATGAACACTGAACTGGTGTAATGAACACTGAACAGTTGTAATGAACAAGTGTAATGAACAGGTGTAATGAACACTGAACAGGTGTAATGAACTGGTGTAATGATCACTGAACAGGTGTAATGAACATGTGTAATGAACAGGTGTAATGAACACTGAACACGTGTATTGAACAGGTGTAATGAACAGGTGTAATGAACAATGAACAGGTGTAATGAACAGGTGTAATGAGCAGGTGTAATGAACACTGAACAGGTGTAATGAACACTGAACAGGTGCAATGAACAGGTGTAATGAACACTGAACAGGTGTAATGAGCACTGAACAGGTGTAATGAACAGGTGTAATGAACACTGAACAGGTGTAATGGACAGGTGTATGAACAGGTGTAATGAACAGGTGTAATGAACAGGTGTAATGAACACTGAACAGGTGTAATGAACAGGTGTAATGAACACTGAACAGGTGTAATGAACAGCTGTAATGAACAGGTGTAATGAACAGGTGTAATGAACACTGAACAGGTGTAATGAACATTGAACAGGTGTAATGAACACTGAACAGGTGTAATGAACATTGAACAGGTGTAATGAACAGGTGTAATGAACACTGAACAGGTGTAATGAACAGGTGTAATGAACACTGAACAGGTGTAATGAACAGGTGTAATGAACACTGAACAGGTGTAATGAACATGTGTAATGAACAGGTGTAATGAACACTGAACAGGTGTAATGAACAGGTGTAATGAACAGGTGTAATTAACAATGAACAGGTGTAATGAACAGGTGTAATGAACACTGAACAAGTGTAATGAACAGGTGTAATGAACACTGAACAGGTGTAATGAACACTGAACTGGTGTAATGAACACTGAACAGTTGTAATGAACAAGTGTAATGAACAGGTGTAATGAACACTGAACAGGTGTAATGAACTGGTGTAATGATCACTGAACAGGTGTAATGAACATGTGTAATGAACAGGTGTAATGAACACTGAACACGTGTATTGAACAGTTGTAATGAACAGGTGTAATGAACAATGAACAGGTGTAATGAACAGGTGTAATGAGCAGGTGTAACGAACACTGAACAGGTGTAATGAACACTGAACAGGTGCAATGAACAGGTGTAATGAACACTGAACACGTGTATTGAACAGTTGTAATGAACAGGTGTAATGAACAATGAACAGGTGTAATGAACAGGTGTAATGAGCAGTTGTAATGAACACTGAACAGGTGTAATGAACACTGAACAGGTGTAATGAACAGGTGTAATGAACACTGAACAGGTGTATTGAACAGGTGCAATGAACAGGTGTAATGAACAATGAACAGGTGTAATGAACAGGTGTAATGAGCAGGTGTAATGAACACTGAACAGGTGTAATGAACACTGAACAGGTGCAATGAACAGGTGTAATGAACACTGAACAGGTGTAATGAACACTGAACAGTGTAATGAACACTGAACAGGTGTAATGAACACTGAACAGGTGTAATGAACAGGTGTAATGAACACTGAACAGGTGTAATGAACAGGTGTAATGAACACTGAACAGGTGTAATGAACAGCTGTAATGAACAGGTGTAATGAACAGGTGTAATGAACACTGAACAGGTGTAATGAACACTGAACAGGTGTAATGAACAGGTGTAATGAACACTGAACAGGTGTAATGAACATGTGTAATGAACAGGTGTAATGAACACTGAACACGTGTATTGAACAGGTGTAATGAACAGGTGTAATGAACACTGAACAGGTGTAATGAACAGGTGTAATGAACACTGAACAAGTGTAATGAACAGGTGTAATGAACACTGAACACTGAACAGTTGTAATGAACAAGTGTAATGAACAGGTGTAATGAACACTGAACAGGTGTAATGAACTGGTGTAATGATCACTGAACAGGTGTAATGAACATGTGTAATGAACAGGTGTAATGAACACTGAACACGTGTATTGAACAGTTGTAATGAACAGGTGTAATGAACAATGAACAGGTGTAATGAACAGGTGTAATGAGGTGTAATGAACACTGAACAGGTGTAATGAACACTGAACAGGTGCAATGAACAGGTGTAATGAACACTGAACAGGTGTAATGAACATTGAACAGGTGTAATGAACACTGAACAGGTGTAATGAACATTGAACAGGTGTAATGAACAGGTGTAATGAACAGGTGTAATGAACAATGAACAGGTGTAATGAAGAGGTGTAATGAGCAGGTGTAATGAACACTGAACAGGTGTAATGAACACTGAACAGGTGCAATGAACAGGTGTAATGAACACTGAACAGGTGTAATGAACACTGAACAGCTGTAATGAACACTGAACAGGTGTAATGAACACTGAACAGGTGTAATGAACAGGTGTAATGAACACTGAACAGGTGTAATGAACTAGTGTAATGAACGCTGAACAGGTGTAATGAATAGCTGTAATGAACAGGTGTAATGAACAGGTGTAATGAACACTGAACAGGTGTAATGAACACTGAACAGGTGTAATGAACAGGTGTAATGAACACTGAACAGGTGTAATGAACATGTGTAATGAACAGGTGTAATGAACACTGAACACGTGTATTGAACAGGTGTAATGAACAGGTGTAATGAACAATGAACAGGTGTAATGAACAGGTGTAATGAACACTGAACAAGTGTAATGAACAGGTGTAATGAACACTGAACAGGTGTAATGAACACTGAACTGGTGTAATGAACACTGAACAGTTGTAATGAACAAGTGTAATGAACAGGTGTAATGAACACTGAACAGGTGTAATGAACTGGTGTAATGATCACTGAACAGGTGTAATGAACATGTGTAATGAACAGGTGTAATGAACACTGAACACGTGTATTGAACAGGTGTAATGAACAGGTGTAATGAACAATGAACAGGTGTAATGAACAGGTGTAATGAGCAGGTGTAATGACACTGAACAGGTGTAATGAACACTGAACAGGTGCAATGAACAGGTGTAATGAACACTGAACAGGTGTAATGAACACTGAACAGGTGTAATGAACACTGAACAGGTGTAAATGAACACTGAACAGGTGTAATGAACAGGTGTAATGAACACTGAACAGGTGTGATGAACAGGTGTAATGAACACTGAACACGTGTATTGAACAGGTGTAATGAACAGGTGTAATGAACACTGAACATGTGTAATGAACACTGAACAGGTGTAATGAGCAGGTGTAATGAACAGGTGTAATGAACACTGAACAGGTGCAATGAACAGGTGTAATGAACACTGAACAGGTGCAATAAACAGGTGTAATGAACACTGAACAGGTGCAATGAACAGGTGTAATGAACACTGAACAGGTGTAATGAACACTGAACAGCTGTAATGAACACTGAACAGGTGTAATGAACACTGAACAGGTGTAATGAACAGGTGTAATGAACACTGAACAGGTGTAATGAACAGGTGTAATGAATGCTGAACAGGTGTAATGAATAGCTGTAATGAACAGGTGTAATGAACAGGTGTAATGAACACTGAACAGGTGTAATGAACACTGAACAGGTGTAATGAACAGGTGTAATGAACACTGAACAGGTGTAATGAACATGTGTAATGAACAGGTGTTATGAACACTGAACACGTGTATTGAACAGGTGTAATGAACAGGTGTAATGAACAATGAACAGGTGTAATGAACAGGTGTAATGAACACTGAACAAGTGTAATGAACAGGTGTAATGAACACCAAACAGGAGTAATGAACACTGAACTGGTGTAATGAACACTGAACAGTTGTAATGAACAAGTGTAATGAACAGGTGTAATGAACACTGAACAGGTGTAATGAACTGGTGTAATGATCACTGAACAGGTGTAATGAACATGTGTAATGAACAGGTGTAATGAACACTGAACACGTGTATTGAACAGGTGTAATGAACAGGTGTAATGAACAATGAACAGGTGTAATGAACAGGTGTAATGAGCAGGTGTAATGAACACTGAACAGGTGTAATGAACACTGAACAGGTGCAATGAACAGGTGTAATGAACACTGAACAGGTGTAATGAACACTGAACAGGTGTAATGAACACTGAACAGGTGTAAATGAACACTGAACAGGTGTAATGAACAGGTGTAATGAACACTGAACAGGTGTGATGAACAGGTGTAATGAACACTGAACACGTGTATTGAACAGGTGTAATGAACAGGTGTAATGAACACTGAACATGTGTAATGAACACTGAACAGGTGTAATGAGCAGGTGTAATGAACAGGTGTAATGAACACTGAACAGGTGCAATGAACAGGTGTAATGAACACTGAACAGGTGCAATAAACAGGTGTAATGAACACTGAACAGGTGCAATGAACAGGTGTAATGAACACTGAACAGGTGTAATGAACAGGTGTAATGAACAGGTGTAATGAACACTGAACAGGTGTAATGAACAGGTGTAATGAACGCTGAACAGGTGTAATGAACAGCTGTAATGAACAGGTGTAATGAACAGGTGTAATGAACACTGAACAGGTGTAATGAACACTGAACAGGTGTAATGAACAGGTGTAATGAACACTGAACAAGTGTAATTAACAGGTTTAATGAACAGGTGTAATGAACACTGAACAGGTGTAATGAACAGCTGTAATGAACAGGTGTAATGAACAGGTGTAATGAACAGGTGTAATGAACACTGAACAGGTGTAATGAACAGGTGTAATGAGCACTGAACAGGTGTAATGAACAGGTGTAATGAACACTGAACAGGTGTAATGGACAGGTGTAGTGAACAGGTGTAATGAACAGGTGTAATGAACAGGTGTAATAAACACTGAACAGGTGTAATGAACAGGTGTAATGAACACTGAACAGGTGTAATGAACAGCTGTAATGAACAGGTGTAATGAACAGGTGTAATGAACACTGAACAGGTGTAATGAACATTGAACAGGTGTAATGAATACTGAACAGGTGTAATGAACACTGAACAGGTGTAATGAACACTGAACAAGTGTAATGAACAGGTGTAGTGAACAGGTGTAATGAACACTGAACAGGTGTAATGAACAGCTGTAATGAACAGGTGTAATGAACACTGAACAGGTGTAATGAACATTGAACAGGTGTAATGAACAGGTGTAATGAACAGGTGTAATGAACAGGTGTAATGAACACTGAACAGGTGTAATGAACACTGAACAGGTGTAATGAACAGCTGTAATGAACAGGTGTAATGAACAGGTGTAATGAACACTGAACAGTTGTAATGAACACTGAACAGGTGTAATGAACATTGAACAGGTGTAATGAACAGGTGTAATGAACACTGAACAGGTGTAATGAACACTGAACAGGTGTAATGAGCAGTTGTAATGAACAGGTGTAATGAACACTGAACAGGTTTAGTGAACAGGTGTAGAGAACAGGTGTAATGAACAGGTGTAATGAACACTGAACAGGTGTAATGAACAGCTGTAATGAACAGGTGTAATGAACAGGTGTAATGAACACTGAACAGGTGTAATGAACACTGAACAGGTGTAATGAACAGGTGTAATGAACACTGAACAAGTGTAATTAACAGGTTTAATGAACAGGTGTAATGAACACTGAACAGGTGTAATGAACACTGAACAGGTGTAATGAACAGCTGTGATGAACAGGTGTAATGAACAGGTGTAATGAACACTGAACAGGTGTAATGAACAGGTGTAATGAACACTGAACAGGTGTAATGAACATGTGTAATGAACAGGTGTAATGAACACTGAACACGTGTATTGAACAGGTGTAATGAACAGGTGTAATGAACAATGAACAGGTGTAATGAACAGGTGTAATGAACACTGAACAAGTGTAATGAACAGGTGTAATGAACACTGAACAGGTGTAATGAACACTGAACTGGTGTAATGAACACTGAACAGTTGTAATGAACAAGTGTAATGAACAGGTGTAATGAACACTGAACAGGTGTAATGAACTGGTGTAATGATCACTGAACAGGTGTAATGAACATGTGTAATGAACAGGTGTAATGAACACTGAACACGTGTATTGAACAGTTGTAATGAACAGGTGTAATGAACAATGAACAGGTGTAATGAACAGGTGTAATGAGCAGGTGTAACGAACACTGAACAGGTGTAATGAACACTGAACAGGTGCAATGAACAGGTGTAATGAACACTGAACAGGTGTAATGAACACTGAACAGGTGTAATGAACACTGAACAGGTGTAATGAACACTGAACAGGTGTAATGAACAGGTGTAATGAACACTGAACAGGTGTAATGAACAGGTGTAATGAACGCTGAACAGGTGTAATGAACAGCTGTAATGAACAGGTGTAATGAACACTGAACAGGTGTAATGAACACTGAACAGGTGTAATGAACAGGTGTAATGAACACTGAACAAGTGTAATTAACAGGTGTAATGAACAGGTGTAATGAACACTGAACAGGTGTAATGAACATGTGTAATGAACAGGTGTAATGAACACTGAACACGTGTATTGAACAGGTGTAATGAACAGGTGTAATGAACAATGAACAGGTGTAATGAACAGGTGTAATGAGCAGGTGTAATGAACACTGAACAGGTGTAATGAACACTGAACAGGTGCAATGAACTGGTGTAATGAACACTGAACAGGTGTAATGAACACTGAACAGGTGTAATGAACACTGAACAGGTGTAATGAACACTGAACAGGTGTAATGAACAGGTGTAATGAACGCTGAACAGGTGTAATGAACATCTGTAATGAACAGGTGTAATGAACAGGTGTAATGAACACTGAACAGGTGTAATGAACAGGTGTAATGAACACTGAACAGGTGTAATGAACAGGTGTAATGAACGCTGAACAGCTGTAATGAACATGTGTAATGAACAGGTGTAATGAACACTGAACAGGTGTAATGAACACTGAACAGGTGTAATGAACAGGTGTAATGAACACCGAACAGGTGTAATGAACATGTGTAATGAACAGGTGTAATGAACACTGAACACGTGTATTGAACAGGTGTAATGAACAGGTGTAATGAACAATGAACAGGTGTAATGAACAGGTGTAATGAACACTGAACAAGTGTAATGAACAGGTGTAATGAACACTGAACAGGTGTAATGAACACTGAACTGGTGTAATGAACACTGAACAGTTGTAATGAACAAGTGTAATGAACAGGTGTAATGAACACTGAGAACAGGTGTAATGAACTGGTGTAATGATCACTGAACAGGTGTAATGAACATGTGTAATGAACAGGTGTAATGAACACTGAACACGTGTATTGAACAGGTGTAATGAACAGGTGTAATGAACAATGAACAGGTGTAATGAACAGGTGTAATGAGCAGGTGTAATGAACACTGAACAGGTGTAATGAACACTGAAC
This sequence comes from Oncorhynchus masou masou, assembly GCF_036934945.1. Taxonomy (NCBI): domain Eukaryota; kingdom Metazoa; phylum Chordata; class Actinopteri; order Salmoniformes; family Salmonidae; genus Oncorhynchus; species Oncorhynchus masou. The sequence goes on from NC_088216.1 coordinate 92,163,683, forward strand.
AGGTGCAATGAACAGGTGTAATGAACACTGAACAGGTGTAATGAACACTGAACAGGTGTAATGAACACTGAACAGGTGTAATGAACAGGTGTAATGAACACTGAACAGGTGTGATGAACAGGTGTAATGAACACTGAACACGTGTATTGAACAGGTGTAATGAACAGGTGTAATGAACACTGAACATGTGTAATGAACACTGAACAGGTGTAATGAGCAGGTGTAATGAACAGGTGTAATGAACACTGAACAGGTGTAATGAACACTGAACAGGTGTAATGAACAGCTGTAATGAACAGGTGTAATGAACAGGTGTAATGAACACTGAACAGTTGTAATGAACACTGAACAGGTGTAATGAACATTGAACAGGTGTAATGAACAGGTGTAATGAACACTGAACAGGTGTAATGAACACTGAACAGGTGTAATGAGCAGTTGTAATGAACAGGTGTAATGAACACTGAACAGGTTTAGTGAACAGGTGTAGAGAACAGGTGTAATGAACAGGTGTAATGAACAGGTGTAATGAACACTGAACAGGTGCAATGAACAGGTGTAATGCACACTGAACAGGTGCAATGAACAGGTGTAATGAACAGGTGTAACGAACACTGAACAGGTGTAATGAACAGGTGTAATGAACGCTGAACAGGTGTAATGAACAGCTGTAATGAACAGGTGTAATGAACAGGTGTAATGAACACTGAACAGGTGTAATGAACACTGAACAGGTGTAATGAACAGGTGTAATGAACACTGAACAAGTGTAATTAACAGGTTTAATGAACAGGTGTAATGAACACTGAACAGGTGTAATGAACACTGAACAGGTGTAATGAACAGCTGTGATGAACAGGTGTAATGAACAGGTGTAATGAACACTGAACAGGTGTAATGAACAGGTGTAATGAACACTGAACAGGTGTAATGAACATGTGTAATGAACAGGTGTAATGAACACTGAACACGTGTATTGAACAGGTGTAATGAACAGGTGTGATGAACAATGAACAGGTGTAATGAACAGGTGTAATGAACACTGAACAACTGTAATGAACAGGTGTAATGAACACTGAACAGGTGTAATGAACACTGAACTGGTGTAATGAACACTGAACAGTTGTAATGAACAAGTGTAATGAACAGGTGTAATGAACACTGAACAGGTGTAATGAACTGGTGTAATGATCACTGAACAGGTGTAATGAACATGTGTAATGAACAGGTGTAATGAACACTGAACAGGTGTAATGAACAGTTGTAATGAACAGGTGTAATGAACAATGAACAGGTGTAATGAACAGGTGTAATGAGCAGGTGTAATGAACACTGAACAGGTGTAATGAACACTGAACAGGTGCAATGAACAGGTGTAATGAACACTGAACAGGTGTAATGAACACTGAACAGGTGTAATGAACACTGAACAGGTGTAATGAACACTGAACAGGTGTAATGAACAGGTGTAATGAACACTGAACAGGTGTAATGAACAGGTGTAATGAACACTGAACAGGTGTAATGAACAGGTGTAATGAACAGGTGTAATGAACACTGAACAGGTGTAATGAACACTGAACAGGTGTAATGAACAGGTGTAATGAACACTGAACAAGTGTAATTAACAGGTGTAATGAACAGGTGTAATGAACACTGAACAGGTGTAATGAACATGTGTAATGAACAGGTGTAATGAACACTGAACACGTGTATTGAACAGGTGTAATGAACAGGTGTAATGAACAATGAACAGGTGTAATGAACAGGTGTAATGAACAGGTGTAATGAACAGGTGTAATGAATACTGAACAGGTGCAATGAACAGGTGTAATGAACACTGAACAGGTGTAATGAACACTGAACAGGTGTAATGAACACTGAACAGGTGTAATGAACAGGTGTAATGAACACTGAACAGGTGTAATGAACAGGTGTAATGAACGCTGAACAGGTGTAATGAACATCTGTAATGAACAGGTGTAATGAACAGGTGTAATGAACACTGAACAGGTGTAATGAACAGGTGTAATGAACACTGAACAGGTGTAATGAACAGGTGTAATGAACGCTGAACAGCTGTAATGAACATGTGTAATGAACAGGTGTAATGAACACTGAACAGGTGTAATGAACACTGAACAGGTGTAATGAACAGGTGTAATGAACACTGAACAGGTGTAATGAACATGTGTAATGAACAGGTGTAATGAACACTGAACACGTGTATTGAACAGGTGTAATGAACAGGTGTAATGAACAATGAACAGGTGTAATGAACAGGTGTAATGAACACTGAACAAGTGTAATGAACAGGTGTAATGAACACTGAACAGGTGTAATGAACACTGAACTGGTGTAATGAACACTGAACAGTTGTAATGAACAAGTGTAATGAACAGGTGTAATGAACACTGAGAACAGGTGTAATGAACTGGTGTAATGATCACTGAACAGGTGTAATGAACATGTGTAATGAACAGGTGTAATGAACACTGAACAGGTGTATTGAACAGGTGTAATGAACAGGTGTAATGAACAATGAACAGGTGTAATGAACAGGTGTAATGACAGGTGTAATGAACACTGAACAGGTGTAATGAACACTGAACAGGTGCAATGAACAGGTGTAATGAACACTGAACAGGTGTAATGAACACTGAACAGGTGTAATGAACACTGAACAGGTGTAATGAACAGGTGTAATGAACACTGAACAGGTGTGATGAACAGGTGTAATGAACACTGAACACGTGTATTGAACAGGTGTAATGAACAGGTGTAATGAACACTGAACATGTGTAATGAACACTGAACAGGTGTAATGAGCAGGTGTAATGAACAGGTGTAATGAACACTGAACAGGTGCAATGAACAGGTGTAATGAACACTGAACAGGTGTAATGAACATTGAACAGGTGTAATGAACAGGTGTAATGAACACTGAACAGGTGTAATGAACACTGAACAGGTGTAATGAACATTGAACAGGTGTAATGAACAGGTGTAATGAACACTGAACAGGTGTAATGAACATTGAACAGGTGTAATGAACAGGTGTAATGAACAGGTGTAATGAACACTGAACAGGTGTAATGAACATTGAACAGGTGTAATGAACATTGAACAGGTGTAATGAACAGGTGTAATGAACAGGTGTAATGAACACTGAACAGGTGTAATGAACAGCTGTAATGAACAGGTGTAATGAACAGGTGTAATGAACACTGAACAGGTGTAATGAACACTGAACAGGTGTAATGAACATTGAACAGGTGTAATGAACAGGTGTAATGAACACTGAACAGGTGTAATGAACACTGAACAGGTGTAATGAACATTGAACAGGTGTAATGAACAGGTGTAATGAACAGGTGTAATGAACACTGAACAGGTGTAATTTCAAACCCCTGAGCTGACAAGGTACAAATCTGTCGTTCTGCCCCTGAACAGGCAGTTAACCCACTGTTCCCAGGCCGTCATTGAAAATAAGAATGTGTTCTTAACTGACTTGCCTGGTTAAATAAAGGTTAAATAAAATAAAATAAAAATTAATTGTCTAATTACATTTTCTTTGATATATATATTTTTTGCGCAAACCTAGCTTTATGTGATCTGAGCATGATTCCGCGGGCCGTATTGAATCAGGTCGACGCCCCCGGGTTCTATAGCTTTAAGTTATCAAATCAAATTGTATTTGTTACATGCGCAGAATAAAACAGGTGTAGGTAGACCTAACCGTGAAATGCTTACTTACAAGCCGGTAACCTACAATGCAGTTCTAGAAAAAGAGTTAAGAAAATATGACAAAAAATAAATAAAATACACACAAGAAAATAACAAAACCAAGGCTATATACATATGGTACCGAGTCAATGTGCGGGGGTACAGGTTAGTTGAGGTAATTTGTAAAGTGACTGTGCATAGATAATATACAGAGAGTAGCAACAGTGTAAAAACAACCCAAATAGTCCAGGTGGCCACTTTATTAATTGTTCAGCGGTCTTATGGCTTGTAGGTAGAAGCTGTTAAAGGAGTCTTTTTGGACCTAGACTTGGCACCCCGGTACTGCTTGCTGTGCGGGTGACTGGAGTCTTTGACAATTTATTTGAGTCTTCCTCTGACACCGCCTTCCTCTGACACCGCGCTTCCTGGATGGCAGGAAGCTTGGCCCCAGCTTGGCCCCACTGGGCTGTATGCACTACCCTCTGTAGCACCTTACGTCGGATACCGAGCATTTGCCATATCAGGCAGTGATGGAACCGGTCAGGATGCTCTCGATGGTGCAGCTGTTGAAATTTTTCTGAGCATCTGGGGACCCATGACAAATCTTTTCAGTCTCCTGAGGGGGAAAAGGTGTTGTCGTGCCCTCTTCATAACTGTCTTGGTGTGTTTGGACCATGATAGTTTGTTGGTGATGTGGACACCAAGGAACTTGAAACTCTCAACCCGCTCCACTACAGCCCTGTCAATGTTAATGGGAGCCTGTTCGGCCTTCCTTTTCCTGTTGTCCACGATCATTTCCGTTGTCTTGCTCACGTTGAGGGAGAGGTTGTTTTCCTGGCACCACGTGGCCAGGTCTCTGACCTCCCTATAGGCTGTCTCATCATTGTCGGTGATCAGGCCTACCACCTTTGTGGCGTCAGCAAACTTAAAGTAAGTAAACAATATATTTTTTTTAAGTCTGTGCAATGTGTGTCTCTCCCCTTTGAATAATATAAAGTTGGTTTGAGGTGCCTAGGTCATGTGATCAAAGAGCTATTGAATTGTAAGGGATTTTTATAAATGTATATTTATAAATGTTGGAATTATTTTGAGAAAACCAAAGTGTGTGCAACACACTTCTCTATGTGACATGCTGACCACACGTCGCACTTCGCTCACGTCGCAAAAATACATTTACACATGTTATTCAATAATTGCACCCACTCTGCTCGCGCACGTCTGCGTGGCCAGGCGCTAAAATAGAACTTGGTTCTATTTGTGAGGCTCAACGAGCCGCAAGTCCTGCCTCTCCCATCTCATTTGTTTTTAGGAGCATATTCAATCACATAGGTGATTGAAAGATGAGCTGAGGTCCACACCCAGTTCATCTTTGTGGTAATACACTGTAAAGCTGGTTGCCAACCGCCATATAAAGTCAGAAGAAGAAAAAGAAGCCGGGAAGGTAGGAGGGGAGATGATGAGAAACACATTTGTTTTATTGTTTTATCTGTGGAGTTATTGTTGGAGTCGTTGACCTTGTGCATTTCAGGTAAAATATTCAACCCAATGTTTATATTCCAGGACAAATTAGCTTGCAATAGCAAGCTAGCTAGCTAAATTGACATAAATGTTTAATGCTTTCGACCTGTCCCCAAATTAATAGAATTGATTCAGAGTTTGTTTTGATATTTCAACCTGCATGTCCTGATAATGTCTGGTGTGGGTGAACAAAATCAACTTGTGCTCGATGGCGCACACGTGCGTGCCGTTTGGTCAGCAAGTAAGGAATAATGGACAATTGGTTGAAGAACTATTGAAGTTTGCATATTGTGATCATGCACTTTGTGGACAGTCCCTAAATAGTTGAGTTTACGGTCCGCCAGGCTGCCTAAATCGTTGCCGTGTGATTATGAAACTCGGTTCGGAATTGGGAAAATATTTTTTTTTCCTTCATAGGGAGCCTAGCCTGAGACATGTAGATCAAATTGTTCGTGAGCTATTGAAGTTTGAAGGTTCGAATATTGAAACTTTAATTAACACGGTTTTAATTTTAGAGTAATTGCGTACCAGCTCCTCTATAAAGAAAAGTAGCCTATCACCGTCACAGATTCACAAACTAAGGCAAAAAAAGGTTGATCAAAGCAGAAAGAAGGCGGGATCTGTATTGAATAGCAATGTAGTTTCCTGATTCCGTTTTGTTCACATTTATTTGCAGCTAGTCGGTGAATCAATGCGTGACAGTAGACTGTTCGAGATTGGGCAGATTGAAAATGCGCCAGCATCAATGTGCAAGATACGCTGTTCTGAGGTCATGAAAAGTTAAAATAATTGTTTATGTCATTCATAAAGGCACACTTTAAAATATTATCAATCAATTAAAAATATACATACCAGCCATTATCGTGGTGAACCCTCAGTGCGTGTCTGTGTGTGCCATTACCGGAGGAGAGAGAGCGCTATTAATTACGCTTTAATGTCGTTGTCGCCTTTCCACAGCCTAAATAAATCTGTACCATTGGAAAGCTGGGATCCCCCTCTATTAAACAGTAGCCATGTAACTGGGACAACATTAAAACACATTCTAAGAATAGTCTAATTGACAAATATCTTGCTGTGCATAGATTTCCCCTAAAACATGAATATTTGAGCCTGATACTGTATAAACATGTCGAGTTAGATACCCTGCTTTGAAGTAGCCTGCCTTCTCCATTTGATCCCTGGTCATTAAATGAGGGAATCATTTTAGAAGACAGAAGTATTTGGTTGTGTTGTTGTAATACTTTATATCAAGGGTGGCAACCATCCTCCAGGATAGCTACTGGGTGTGCAGGCTTTTGTTCCTGCCCTGCTCTAACCACATTGTAGCCTAAACATCAGCTGCTCAACAGGACCTTGATAAGCAGAATTTGGTGTTTCAGCGCTGGATCAAAAGCCAAGCCTGCACAGTCAGCAGCTGTTCAGATGGAGGGTTGACCACGTGTGACTAACAGTTCAATTCTACTTTGTGGGGGGTGAAGTGCCTTGATCAAGGGCACAACGACAGGAGATGGTAGGTCTGCATGGGATCAGACACAGCAGCCTTCCAGCGCCAATAATGCTTCGTTTTAGGCTATAACAATAGTCATGAAAATGTGTATAAACCCTTAATTAAGAGTGAATAATCAGGAGATCTCTATAGCATAATGTAATTTGGTAATTTCGGGGAACATAGTTTAATGGACCGACTTGGAAAAAGACAGCTCCTGCTCTTCTTTAATCCGAAATCAAGAGTAGATGTGATATTCATATTTTTTAATTCCTATGTTATTAATAAATCAAACAGATTGATATGATAAAGACACATGTAGGTTATAGGATTATTTTAATCAGAACTGTTGGCATTTCATCTCCATCATCATGTCTCGCGGTGATACGGAAACGATCTGTATTTGATCAGGTAAAGAATCGGTAAATTGTTCGATTCCGGTTGCTCGATTTGTACAGACAAACCAAAGCTCGAGCTTGTCGGTTTGGAACGTCCCGGGATGCCCGCTGAAACGGCTGCTCCGTTAATGACATTCATTCATCTGATGCGAGCCATCGACGACGAACGCTGACGTAACAGATATTACAATGCAACGAGGATACATTTTATGTTGGTTTATGAGTGGCTGGATACTACAGGCACCAGGGGGCAGGAAAACAATGATGCACTTCAGGAACATTATCGACCTCTGTGCTAAATCAGGACGATAACCAACTTAATGCAACATCAGTGGATGATGGACTTGTGGATGTAATTTCATGTCCAGCGGAACTGGCTAGCTTCGGCTTGTGGAAGATCTTCATATTGCATTTTGTTGCAGTAGAGTTGCTGCTGCCCCGTCTCTCCCTCCTATCCGACGTTGTTGTCAATGATCTAACATGGCGACTGTACCAGTATATTGCATCTGCAGATTACCGTACGACGTTACCCAGTTTATGATCGAATGTGACGCATGCAAGGACTGGTTTCACGGAAGGTAATTGCTTGAATATATCGTGAATGTTTTTTTGTCCGTCCACGTTGTGTTTTGTAGGATCATTTGACAGTATGTTGCTCATTCTTTGTCGACATCTGAATTGCCAGAAGCGCGAGGCCGCTTGAAGAAGGCGGAGTTAAAAATAGATGAGTCGGTTGTGACATTTTTGTGAATAGCACCAAAACATTTAGTGAACAATATAGTCATCTAAATATGAAGGTGTGTTTGTATGATTTCGTAGTATTTTCAGAGTGTGTTTCCAGCTCTATCTCATGTGGGTGGCTACAGTAACATTGTAGTGTCGATCTCAGGACAGAGCAGAACAGTGGGTGTCTCGATCGGACAGTAACGAGGCTACACATTTCAATCTACATCATGTTTAGCTTGTCCCGCCGTTAACCTGGTAGTACTATGGTGTTTTATGTCTATTGTTTTAATGTTTGTCGACGTTATAAAAGCCCTGAGAAAAGAGGAGTCGTAGCTGACAATAGCCCGCTGCCCTCCAGCCAGGCACTTTGAATAACTGCCCATTGATAGACGTTGCAGTGCGGGGTTGCTGTCTACATTTTATCTGTAAAACGATCGAAATGCTTGAAGATTTTCACACCATGTATTTGAATCCAATTGTATTTTCTCAAGTGTATCAGCAAGCCAGGTTCATCAGTCTAGCCCGCTGATAATAATGGAAGTCTGCCACGTCTTTTGCTTGATTTTAAATGTTTTTACGATGTCCTTTGTACGTTTAATTGCCCAATGCAGGTCAATCATCCGTCACTGATCGATCACTTTCTTTTTCGATCACTTATTGCCAACAGGCGTTTTCAAATCAGAAGAAGATATTTACGCGCGTTAACATTAACCCTTTGGTGCAAGACTACAATGTGTCATTCAGTACTACGCTGCCTGCTACAATGTCTCATCGGCTGAACGCGGTAACACATCTTATCTCCAATCATCCATGTCAGTTGAGCGATGCGTTATTATTCGTGTGAATATCACGAAACCTGGCCGATACGAGAACTATTCAAAGTAATTAAGGTCTAGCAGTAATCTTGGCTTTGACGTTGTGTTTATGGAGGCTGTCTGTCGTAGCCTGATGATGGCTCATTTGAAATCGTCCCTGGCTTGACACTGCTGAATCCAGGAGCCTAATAACCCAAACGGTCTCGATTATTCCCGCTTCATTCTAGGGGTTTGCCATTACACTACTTTATTACTGTATTAGAAAACTATGCATCAACCCGACATACAGTACATGGCCAGCTCCTGGTCGAACTTCTCATTACAAAATCATGGCCATTAATATGGAGTTGGTCCCCCTTTGCTGCTATAACAGCCTCCACTCTTCTAGGAAGCCTTTAATATGGAGTTGGTCCCCCTTTGCTGCTATAACAGCCTCCACTCTTCTAGGAAGCCTTTAATATGGAGTTGGTCCCCCTTTGCTGCTATAACAGCCTCCACTGTTCTAGGAAGCCATTAATATGGAGTTGGTCCCCCTTTGCTGCTATAACAGCCTCCACTCTTCTCGGAAGCCTTTAATATGGAGTTGGTCCCCCTTTGCTGCTATAACAGCCTCCACTGTTCTAGGAAGCCTTTAATATGGAGTTGGTCCCCCTTTGCTGCTATAACAGCCTCCACTCTTCTAGGAAGCCTTTAATATGGAGTTGGTCCCCCTTTGCTGCTATAACAGCCTCCAGTCTTCTAGGAAGCTTTTAATATAGAGTTGGTCCCCCTTTGCTGCTATAACAGCCTCCAGTCTTCTAGGAAGCCTTTAATATGGAGTTGGTCCCCCCATTGCTGCTATAACAGCCTCCACTCTTCTGGGAAGGCTTTCCACTAGATGTTGGAACATTGCTGCAGGGACTTGCTTCCATTCAGCCACGAGCATTAGTGAGTTCGGCCACTGATGTTGGGTGATTAGGCCTGGCTCGCAGTCGGCTTTCAAATTCATCCCAAAGGTGTTTGATGGGGTTGAGGTCAGGGCTCTGTGCAGGTCAGTCCATTTCTGTATGGACCTCGCTTTGTGCAGAGGGGCATTGTCATGCTGAAACAGGAAAGGGCCTTCCCCAAACTGTTGCCACACTGTTGGAAGCACAGAATCGCCTAGAATGTCATTGTATGCTGTAGCGTTAAGATTTCCCTTCACTGGAACTAAGGGGCCTGAACCATGAAATACAGCTCCAGACAATTATTCCTCCACCAAACTTTACAGTTTGCACTATGCATTCAGGCAGGTAGTGTTCTCCTGGCATCTGCCAAACCCAGATTCATTTTTCGGACTGCCAGATGGTGAAGCGTAATTCATCACTCCAGCCAACGCTTGGCATTGCGCATGGTGATCTTAGGCTTGTGTACGGCTGCTCGGCCTTGAAAAACCCATTTCATGAAGCTCCCGACAAACAGTTAGTGTGCTGACGTTGCTTCCAGAGGCAGTTTGGTAGTGAGTGCTGCAACTGAGGACAGACAACGTGCTACGGCACTCGGCGGTCTCGTTCTGTGAGCTTGTGTGGCCTACCACTACGGCTGAGCCGTTGTTGCTCCTAGTCGTTTTCACTTCACACTGACAGCACTTACAGTTGACGGGGAGGCTCTAAATCTGACGAACTGACTTGTTGGAAAGGTTGCATCATATGACGGTGCCACGTTGAAAGTCACTGAGCTCTTCAGTAAGGCCATTCTACTGCCAAGTTGAAAGTCACTGAGCTTTTCAGTAAGGCCATTCTACTGCCACGTTGAAAGTCACTGAGCTTTTCAGTAAGGCCATTCTACTGCCACGTTGAAAGTCCCTGAGCTCTTCAGTAAGGCCATTCTACTGCCACGTTGAAAGTCACTGAGCTTTTCAGTAAGGCCATTCTACTGCCACGTTGAAAGTCCCTGAGCTCTTCAGTAAGGCCATTCTACTGCCACGTTGAAAGTCCCTGAGCTCTTCAGTAAGGCCATTCTACTGCCACGTTGAAAGTCCCTGAGCTCTTCAGTAAGGCCATTCTACTGCCACGTTGAAATCACTGAACTCTTCAGTAAGGCCATTCTACTGCCACGTTGAAAGTCCCTGAGCTCTTAACTAAGGCCATTCTACTGCCACGTTGAAAGTCCCTGAGCTCTTCAGTAAGGCCATTCTACTGCCACGTTGAAAGTCACTGAGCTCTTCAGTAAGGCCATTCTACTGCCACGTTGAAAGTCCCTGAGCTCTTCAGTAAGGCCATTCTACTGCCACGTTGAAAGTCCCTGAGCTCTTCAGTAAGGCCATTCTACTGCCACGTTGAAATCACTGAGCTCTTCAGTAAGGCCATTCTACTGCCACTTTGAAATCACTGAGCCCTTCAGTAAGGCCATTCTACTGCCACGTTGAAAGTCCCTGAGCTCTTCAGTAAGGCCATTCTACTGCCACGTTGAAAGTCCCTGAGCTCTTCAGTAAGGCCATTCTACTGCCACGTTGAAAGTCCCTGAGCTCTTCAGTAAGGCCATTCTACTGCCACGTTGAAAGTCCCTGAGCTCTTCAGTAAGGCCATTCTACTGCCACGTTGAAAGTCCCTGAGCTCTTCAGTAAGGCCATTCTACTGCCACGTTGAAAGTCCCTGAGCTCTTCAGTAAGGCCATTCTACTGCCACGTTGAAATCACTGAACTCTTCAGTAAGGCCATTCTACTGCCACGTTGAAAGTCCCTGAGCTCTTAACTAAGGCCATTCTACTGCCACGTTGAAAGTCCCTGAGCTCTTCAGTAAGGCCATTCTACTGCCACGTTGAAAGTCACTGAGCTCTTCAGTAAGGCCATTCTACTGCCACGTTGAAAGTCCCTGAGCTCTTCAGTAAGGCCATTCTACTGCCACGTTGAAAGTCCCTGAGCTCTTCAGTAAGGCCATTCTACTGCCACGTTGAAATCACTGAGCTCTTCAGTAAGGCCATTCTACTGCCACTTTGAAATCACTGAGCCCTTCAGTAAGGCCATTCTACTGCCACGTTGAATGTCCCTGAGCTCTTCAGTAAGGCCATTCTACTGCCACGTTGAAAGTCCCTGAGCTCTTCAGTAAGGCCATTCTACTGCCACGTTGAAAGTCCCTGAGCTCTTCAGTAAGGCCATTCTACTGCCACGTTGAAAGTCCCTGAGCTCTTCAGTAAGGCCATTCTACTGCCACGTTGAAAGTCCCTGAGCTCTTCAGTAAGGCCATTCTACTGCCACGTTGAATGTCCCTGAGCTCTTCAGTAAGGCCATTCTACTGCCACGTTGAAAGTCCCTGAGCTCTTCAGTAAAGCCATTCTACTGCCAATGTTTGTCTATGGAGATTGCATGGCAGTGTGCTCAATTTTATACACGTGTCAGCAACGGATATCGCTGAAATAGCCAAATACACTAATTTGAAGGGGTGTCCACATACTTTTGTAAATGTAGTGTACCAGCCTGGAAGTGTGCATACTTATAGCTGTATATACAGTGTACCTGCCTGGTAGGATGCATACTTATAGCTGTATATATAGTGTACCTGCCTGGTAGGATGCATATTTATAGCATACTTATGCTGTCCCTCTCCCCTGCTGTCTCTCTCCCCCTGCTGTCTCTCTCCCCCTGCTGTCTCTCTCCCCCTGCTGTCTCTCTCCCCTGCTGTCTCTCTTCCCTGCTGTCTCTCTTCCCTGCTGTCTCTCTCCCCTGCTGTCCCTCTCCCCCTGCTGTCCCTCTCCCCCTGCTGTCCCTCTCCCCCTGCTGTCTCTCTCCCCCTTGCTGTCCCTTTCCCCTGCTGTCCCTCTCCCCCTGCTGTCCCTCTCCCCCTGCTGTCCCTCTCCCCCTGCTGTCTCTCTCCCCTGCTGTCTCTCTTCCCTGCTGTCTCTCTCCCCTGCTGTCCCTCTCCCCCTGCTGTCCCTCTCCCCCTGCTGTCTCTCTCCCCCTGCTGTCTCTCTCCCCCTTGCTGTCCCTTTCCCCTGCTGTCCCTCTCCCCCTGCTGTCCCTCTCCCCCTGCTGTCCCTCTCCCCCTGCTGTCCCTCTCCCCTGCGGTCCCTATCCCCTGCTGTTCTTATCCACAGCTGTCCCTCTCCCCCTGCTGTCCCTCTCCCCATGCTGTCCCTCTCCCCATGCTGTCCCTCTCCCCATGCTGTCCCTCTCCCCATGCTGTCCCTCTCCCCATGCTGTCCCTCTCCCCATGCTGTCCCTCTCCCCTGCTGTCCCTCTCCCCTGCTGTCCCTCTCCCCATGCTGTACCTCTCCCATGCTGCCCCTCTCCCCTGCTGCCCCTCTCCCCTGCTGTCCCTCTCACCATGCTGTCCCTCTCCCCATGCTGTCCATCTTCCCATGCTGTACCTCTCCCCCCGCTGTCCCTCTCCCCCGCTGTCCCTCCCCCCTGCAGTCCCTCTCCCCTGCTGTCCCTCCCCCCTGCAGTACCTCTCCCCCCACTGTCCCTCTCCTCCCTGCTGTCCCTCTCCCCCCGCTGTACCTCTCCCCATGCTGTACCTCTCCCCCCGCTGTCCCTCTCTCCCGCTGTCACTCTCCCCTGCTGTCCCTCTCCCCCTGCTGTCCCTCTCCCCATGCTGTCCCTCTCCCCATGCTGTCCCGCTGCCTTGCTGTCCCTCTCCCCCTGGCCTTCTCGCATGCTGTCCCTATCCCCAGCTGTCCCTCTCCCTCTCCCCCTGCTGTCCCTATCCACAGCTGTCCCTCTCCCCCTGCTGTCCCTCTCCCTCTCCCCCTGCTGTCCCTCTCCCACTCCCCTGCTGTCCCTCTCCCCTAGCTGTCCCTATCCACAGCTGTCCCTCCCCCTGCTGTCCCTATCCACAGCTGTCCCTCCCCCCCTGCTGTCCCTATCCACAACTGTCCCTCTCCCCATGCTGTTCCTATCCACAGCTGTCCCTCTCCCTCTCCCCATGCTCTCCCTCTCCCCCTGCTGTCCCTCTCCCTCTCCCCCTGCTGTCCCTCTCCCTCTCCCCATGCTGTCCCTCTCCCCCTGCTGTCCCTCTCCCACTCCCCTGCTGTCCCTCTCCCCCTGCTGTCCCTCTCCCTCTCCCCCTTCTGTCCCTCTCCCTCTCCCCCTGCTGTCCCTCTCCCACTCCCCTGCTGTCCCTCTCCACATGCTGTCCCTATCCACAGCTGTCCCTCTCCCTCTCCCCATGCTGTCCCTGTCCACAGCTGTCCCTCTCCCCATGCTGTCCCTATCCACAGCTGTCCCTCTCCCTCTCCGCTGCTGTTAAATCTAATTTTATTTGTCACATGCGCCGAATACAACAGATGTAGACCTTACAGTGATATGCTTACTTACAAGCCCTCAACCAACAATGCATTTCAAGAAATAGAGTTAAGAAAATATTTACTAAATAAACTGAAGTAAAAGATTAAATAAAAATTAACACAAAATAACAATGCAGTTTGAGAAGTTATAGGGGTACATACAGGGGGCAGTGTGCTGGTGGGGGTAGTCGAGGTAGTTTGTACATCTAGATAGGGGTAAAGTGACTATGCATCGATAAGAAACACGGATAGCAGCAGTGTAAAAACTCTGACTCCTGAGTGGTGCAGCGGTCTAAAGTAGAGTTCGACCGATAAATGGGAATGGCCGATTAATGAGGGCCCAGGAACGGGGGTTCTGCTTTGTTCAGGGGAAGAGAACAAAACGTTTATTATTTCAGTGAAATACGGAACCGTTCGGTATTTTATCTAACGGGTGGCATCCATAAGTCTAAATATTCTTGTTACACTGTACAACCTTCAATGTTATGTCATAATTAGGTAAAATTCAAGCAAATTAGTTTGCAATGAGCCAGGCAGCCCAAACTGTTGCATATACCCTGACTCTGCGTGCAATGAACGCAAGAGAAGTGACACAAGTTCACCTGGTTAATATTGCCTGCTAATTTCTTTTAGCTAAATATGCAGGTTTAAAAATATATACTTCTGTGTACTGATTTTAAGAAAGGCATTGATGTTTATGGTTAGATACACATTGGCACAATGATACGCACCGTATCGATTATATGCAATGCAGGACACGCTAGATAAACTAGTAATAAACTAGTAATATCATCAACCATGTGTAACTAGTGATTATGATTGATTGTTTTTTCTAAGATAAGTTTAATGCTAGCTAATAACTTACCTTGGCTTCTTACGGTATTCGTGTAACAGGCAGGCTCCTCGTGGAGTACAATGAGAGGCAGGTGGTTAGAGCGTTAGACTAGTTAACTGTATGGTTGCAAGATTGAATCCCCGAGCTGACAAGGTAAAACTCTGTCGTTCTGCCCCTGAACAGGCAGTTAACCCACCGTTCCTAGGCCGCCATTGAAAATAAGACCGTGTTCTTAACTGACTTGCATCGTTGAATAAAGTTGTAAAAAAAACACAAAAAAACATCGTTGTCCAAAAATACCGATTTCCAATTTTTATGAAAACTTGAAATCGGCCTTAATTAATCGGCCGTTCAGATTTAATCGGTCGACCTCTAAACAGTACATCATATAACATTATTACACCACTAAATATCTACAATACAAAATTTATAAAATCACCATTCAACAATATTACAATGTACAGTACCAGTCAAAAGTTTGAACGCACCTAGGGATTGTCTTTCTTTATTTTAGAATGCCAAGAGTGTTCAAAGCTGTCAAGGCAAAGGGAGGCTAATTTGAACAATCTCAAATCTATAATATAATTTAAACTTGTTTGGTTACTACATGATTCCATATGTGTTATTTCATAGCGTTGATGTTTCACTATTACCTTGTGTACGTGAGTGGAGAGTGCGTGCTAGCGCTTGTGTGCGTATGCGTGTGTCTGTACCGTTGTGTGTCTCTTCACAGTCCCCGCTGTTCCATAAGGTGTATTTTTATCTGTTTTCTACATCTGATTTGACTGTTTGCATCAGTTGCCTGATGTGGAATAGACTTCCATGTAGTCATGCTTCTATGTAGAACTGTGCGCCTCCCATAGTCTGTTCTGGACAGAGACCTCTGGTGGCATGTCTTGTGGGGTATGCATGGGTGTCTGAGCTGTGTGCCAGTAGTTTAAATAGACCTCTGGTGGCATGTCTTGTGGGGTATGCATGGGTGTCTGAGCTGTGGGCCAGTAGTTTAAATAGACCTCTGGTGGCATGTCTTGTGGGGTATGCATGGGTGTCCGAGCTGTGGGCCAGTAGTTTAAATAGACCTCTGGTGGCATGTCTTATGGGGTATGCATGGGTGTCTGAGCTGTGGGCCAGTAGTTTAAATAGACCTCTGGTGGCATGTCTTATGGGGTATGCATGGGTGTCCGAGCTGTGGGCCAGTAGTTTAAACAGACAGATCGGTGCATTCAACATGTCACTACCTCTCATTTTTATTATTTTTATTTATTTCACCTTTATTTAACCAGGTAGGCTAGTTGAGAACAAGTTCTCATTTGCAACTGCGACCTGGCCAAGATTAAGCATAGCAGTGTGAACAGACAACAGAGTTACACATGGAGTAAACAATTAACAAGTCAATAACACAGTAGAAAAAAAGAGAGTCTATATACATTGTGTGCAAAAGGCATGAGGAGGTAGGCGAATAATTACAATTTTGCAGATTAACACTGGAGTGATAAATGATCAGATGGTCATGTACAGGTAGAGATATTGGTGTGCAAAGACCAGAAAAGTAAATAAATATAAACAGTATGGGAATGAGGTAGGTAAAATTGGGTGGGCTATTTACCGATAGACTATGTACAGCTGCAGCGATCAGTTAGCTGCTCAGATAGCAGATGTTTGAAGTTGGTGAGGGAGATAAAAGTCTCCAACTTCAGCGATTTTTGCAATTCGTTCCAGTCACAGGCAGCAGAAAACTGGAACGAAAGGCGGCCAAATGAGGTGTTGGCTTTAGGGATGATCAGTGAGATACACCTGCTGGAGTGCGTGCTACGGGTGGGTGTTGCCATCGTGACCAGTGAACTGAGATAAGGCGGAGCTTTACCTAGCATGGACTTGTAGATGACCTGGAGCCAGTGGGTCTGGCGACAAATATGTAGCGAGGGCCAGCCGACTAGAGCATACAAGTCGCAGTGGTGGGTGGTATAAGGTACTTTAGTAACAAAACGGATGGCACTGTGATAAACTGCATCCAGTTTTCTGAGTAGAGTGTTGGAAACTATTTTGTAGATGACATCGCCGAAGTCGAGGATTGGTAGGATAGTCAGTTTTACTAGGGTAAGTTTGGCGGCGTGAGTGAAGGAGGCTTTGTTGCGGAATAGAAAGCCGACTCTAGATTTGATTTTAGATTGGAGATGTTTGATATGAGTCTGGAAGGAGAGTTTACAGTCTAGCCAGACACCTAGGTACTTATAGATGTCCACATATTCTAGGTCGGAACCATCCAGGGTGGTGATGCTAGTCGGGCGTGCGGGTGCAGGCAGCGAACGGTTGAAAAGCATGCATTTGGTTTTACTAGGGTTTAAGAGCAGTTGGAGGCCACGGAAGGAGTGTTGTATGGCATTGAAGCTCGTTTGGAGGTTAGATAGCACAGTGTCCAAGGACGGGCTGGAAGTATACAGAATGGTGTCGTCTGCGTAGAGGTGGATCAGGGAATTGCCCGCAGCAAGAGCAACATCATTGATATATACAGAGAAAAGAGTCGGTCCGAGAATTGAACCCTGTGGCACCCCCATAGAGACTGCTAGAGGACCGGACAGCATGCCCTCCAATTTGACACACTGAACTCTGTCTGCAAAGTAGTTGGTGAACCAGGCAAGGCAGTCATCAGAAAAACCGAGGCTACTGAGTCTGCCGATAAGGATATGGAGATTGACAGAGTCGAAAGCCTTGACAAGGTCGATGAAGACGGCTGCACAGTACTGTTTTTTATCGATGGCGGTTATGATATCGTTTAGTACCTTGAGCGTGGCTGAGGTGCACCCGTGACCGGCTCGGAAACCAGATTGCACAGCGGAGAAGGTACGGTGGGATTCGAGATGGTCAGTGACCTATTTGTTGACTTGGCTTTTGAAGACCTTAGATAGGCAGGGCAGGATGGATATAGGTCTGTAACAGTTTGGGTCCAGGGTGTCTCCCCCTTTGAAGAGGGGGATGACTGCGGCGGCTTTCTAATCCTTGGGGATCTCAGACGATATGAAAGAGAGGTTTAACAGGCTGGTAATAGGGGTTGCGACAATGGCGGCGGATAGTTTCAGAAATAGAGGGTCCAGATTGTCAAGCCCAGCTGATTTGTACGGGTCCAGGTTTTGCAGCTCTTTCAGAACATCTGCTATTTGGGTAAAGGATAACCTGGAGAGGCTTGGGCGAGTAGCTGCGGGGAGGGCGGAGCTGTTGGCCGAGGTTGGAGTAGCCAGGAGGAAGGCATGGCCAGCAGTTGAGAAATGCTTGTTGAAGTTTTCGATAATCATGGATTTATCGGTGGTGACCGTGTTACCTAGCCTCAGTGCAGTGGGCAGCTGGGAGGAGGTGCTCTTGTTCTCCATGGACTTCACAGTGTCCCAGAACCTTTTGGAGTTAGAGCTACAGGATGTAAATTTCTGCCTGAAGAGGCTGGCCTTTGCTTTCCTGACTGACTGCGTGTATTGGTTCCTGACTTACCTGAATAGTTGCATATCGCGGGGACTATTCGATGCTATTGCAGTCCGCCACAGGATGTTTTTGTGCTGGTCGAGGGCAGTCAGATCTGGAGTGAACCAAGGGCTATATCTGTTCTTAGTTCTGCATTTTTTGAACAGAGCATGCTTATCTAAAATGGTGAGGAAGTTACTTTTAAAGAATGACCAGGCATCCTCAACTGACGGGATGAGGTCAATGTCCTTCCAGGATACCCGGGCCAGGTCGATTAGAAAGGCCTGCTCACAGAAGTGTTTTAGGGAGTGTTTGACAGTGATGAGGGGTGATCGTTTGACTGCGGATCCGTAGCGGATACAGGCAATGAGGCAGTGATCGCTGAGATCCTGGTTGAATTCTTATTTACAATGACAGCCTAGGAACAGTTGGTTAACTGCCTTGTTCAGGGGCAGAATGACAGATTTTTTACCTTGTCAGCTTGTGGATTTGATCCAGCAACCTTCCGGTTACTGGCCCAACCACAAGGCTACCTGCCGCCCCAGACGTGGATAGTGTATGTGTGCCATTCAGATTGAAGTTCCTTTGAACGGGGTATGGTGCCAGGCGCACCATATTTTTTCTCCCTCTCATCAATCTACACACAATACCCCATAACCCCTTTTCCATCTGTTTATCTAGAAATCAAAGCCTTTAATTATTTCTCATTTTTAGGATGGAAAATTCCAGGTTCTTAGCTTTCATTTCACACCAAATAAAACTTCACATATTGGTACTCATGGGTCCTTTTACATGCAAATGACCTTATTTAACAAAGCAGACTGTATTGGCACATGGTTATTCATACTGCAGGCCAGGGAGAGTTCTGATGGGGGTCAGGTTATTGGTTATTATCGGAATCAAACAGGAAAATCTGCAGAGTTGGTGCAATAATAGGGAGACATGTAGTCTGTGTTTCAGCTGTATCCATGTAGTCTGTGTTTCAGCTGTGTCCATGTAGTCTGTGTTTCAGTTGTATCCATGTAGTCTGTGTTTCAGCTGTGTCCATGTAGTCTGTGTTTCAGCTGTGTCCATGTAGTCTGTGTTTCAGTTGTATCCATGTAGTCTGTGTTTCAGTTGTGTCCATGTAGTCTGTGTTTCAGTTGTGTCCATGTAGTCTGTGTTTTAGCTGTGTCCATGTAGTCTGTGTTTCAGCTGTATCAGTTGTATCCATGTAGTCTGTGTTTCAGTTGTGTCCATGTAGTCTGTGTTTCAGTTGTGTCCATGTAGTCTGTGTTTTAGCTGTGTCCATGTAGTCAGTGTTTTAGCTGTGTCCATGTAGTCAGTGTTTCAGTTGTATCCATGTGGTCTGAGTTTCAGCTGTGTCCATGTTGTCTGTGTTTCAGCTGTGTCCATGTAGTCTGTGTTTCAGCTGTATCAGCTGTGTCCATGTAGTCTGTGTTTCAGCTGTGTCCATGTAGTCTGTGTTTCAGTTGTGTCCATGTAGTCTGTGTTTCAGCTGTATCAGTTGTATCCATGTAGTCTGTGTTTCAGTTGTGTCCATGTAGTCTGTGTTTTAGCTGTGTCCATGTAGTCTGTGTTTCAGCTGTGTCCATGTAGTCTGTGTTTCAGCTGTATCCATGTAGTCTGTGTTTCAGTTGTGTCCATGTAGTCTGTGTTTCAGTTGTGTCCATGTAGTCTGTGTTTCAGTTGTGTCCATGTAGTCTGTGTTTCAGCTGTGTCCATGTAGTCTGTGTTTTAGCTGTGTCCATGTAGTCTGTGTTTCAGCAGTTTTGTCCATGTAGTCTGTGTCCATGTAGTCTGTGTTTCAGTTGTGTCCATGTAGTCTGTGTTTCAGCTGTGTCCATGTAGTCTGTGTTTCAGTTGTGTCCATGTAGTCTGTGTTTCAGCTGTGTCCATGTAGTCTGTGTTTCAGCTGTATCCATGTAGTCTGTGTTTCAGCTGTATCCATGTAGTCTGTGTTTTAGCTGTGTCCATGTAGTCTGTGTTTCAGTTGTGTCCATGTAGTCTGTGTTTTAGCTGTGTCCATGTAGTCTGTGTTTCAGTTGTGTCCATGTAGTCTGTGTTTCAGCTGTGTCCATGTAGTCTGTGTTTCAGCTGTGTCCATGTAGTCTGTGTTTCAGCTGTATCCATGTAGTCTGTGTTTCAGTTGTGTCCATGTAGTCTGTGTTTCAGCTGTATCAGCTGTGTCCATGTAGTCTGTGTTTCAGCTGTGTCCATGTAGTCTGTGTTTCAGTTGTGTCCATGTAGTCTGTGTTTCAGCTGTATCAGTTGTATCCATGTAGTCTGTGTTTCAGTTGTGTCCATGTAGTCTGTGTTTCAGCTGTATCCATGTAGTCTGTGTTTCAGCTGTGTCCATGTAGTCTGTGTTTTAGCTGTGTCCATGTAGTCTGTGTTTCAGTTGTGTCCATGTAGTCTGTGTTTCAGCTGTATCCATGTAGTCTGTGTTTCAGCTGTGTCCATGTAGTCTGTGTTTCAGTTGTGTCCATGTAGTCTGTGTTTCAGTTGTGTCCATGTAGTCTGTGTTTTAGCTGTGTCCATGTAGTCTGTGTTTCAGTTGTGTCCATGTAGTCTGTGTTTCAGTTGTGTCCATGTAGTCTGTGTTTTAGCTGTGTCCATGTAGTCTGTGTTTCAGTTGTGTCCATGTAGTCTGTGTTTTAGCTGTGTCCATGTAGTCTGTGTTTCAGTTGTGTCCATGTAGTCTGTGTTTCAGCTGTATCCATGTAGTCTGTGTTTCAGCTGTGTCCATGTAGTCTGTGTTTCAGTTGTGCCCATGTAGTCTGTGTTTCAGCTGTATCCATGTAGTCTGTGTTTCAGTTGTGTCCATGTAGTCTGTGTTTCAGTTGTGTCCATGTAGTCTGTGTTTCAGTTGTGTCCATGTAGTCTGTGTTTCAGTTGTGTCCATGTAGTCTGTGTTTCAGTTGTGTCCATGTAGTCTGTGTTTCAGCTGTATCCATGTAGTCTGTGTTTCAGCTGTATCCATGTAGTCTGTGTTTCAGCTGTGTCCATGTAGTCTGTGTTTCAGTTGTGTCCATGTAGTCTGTGTTTCAGCTGTATCCATGTAGTCTGTGTTTCAGCTGTATCCATGTAGTCTGTGTTTCAGCTGTGTTAATTGTTCCATCTAGGGTTGGGCAATATTACGATTATCGGATATCGATAAGTTATTCAGAAAAGTTATTTTAGAATAACCTAAACACATGAGAGCCAGGCCTGATGTTATAATAAGAGAGGTAGATTACTCAAATTATTATTGATTTATTACTACCACTGCACTGCTCTTCAGTGATTATTGATTACCATTAGTATTTGATCTATTTCTCATGCTACTGTTCACTGCTTTTGGAAAGTATTCAGACTCCTTCACTTGTTCCATATATATTTTTTCTCCCCCTCATCAATCTACACACAATACCCCATAATGACAAAGCAAAAACAGGTTTTCAGAAATTTGTGCAAATTTCTATATATATATATACACTGCTCAAAAAAATAAAGGGAACACTTAAACAACACAATGTAACTCCAAGTCAATCACATTTCTGTGAAATCAAACTGTCCACTTAGGAAGCAACACTGATTGACAATACATTTCACATGCTGTTGTGCAAATGGAATAGGCAACAGGTGGAAATTCTAGGCAATTAGCAAGACACCCCCAATAAAGGAGTGGTTCTGCAGGTGGTGACCACAGACCACTTCTCAGTTCCTATGCTTCCTGGCTGATGTTTTGGTCACTTTTGAATGCTGGCAGTGCTTTCACTCTAGTGGTAGCATGAGACGGAGTCTACAACCCACACAAGTGGCTCAGCTAGTGCAGCTCATCTAGGATAGGACATCAATGCGAGCTGTGGCAAGAAAGTTTGCTGTGTCTGTCAGCGTAGTGTCCAGAGCATGGAGGCGCTACCAGGAGACAGGCCAGTACATCAGGAGACGTGGAGGAGGCCGTAGGAGGGCAACAACCCAGCAGCAGGACCGCTGCCTTCGCATTTGTGCAAGGAGGAGCAGGAGGAGCACTGCCAGAGCCCTGCAAAATGACCTCCAGCAGGCCACAAATGTGCATGTGTCTGCTCAAACGGTCAGAAACAGACTCCATGAGGGTGGTATGAGGGCCCGACTTCCACAGGTGGGGGTTGTGCTTACAGCCCAACACCGTGCAGGACGTTTGGCATTTGCCAGAGAACACCAAGATTGGCAAATTCGCCACTGGCACCTTGTGCTCTTCACAGATGAAAGCAGGTTCACACTGAGCACAGGTGACAGACGTGACAGAGTCTGGAGACGCCGTGGAGAACGTTCTGTTGCCTGCAACATCCTCCAGCATGACCGGTCTGGCGGTGGGTCAGTCATGGTGTGGCATTTCTTTGGGGGGGCCGCACAGCCCTCCATGTGCTCGCCAGAGGTGGCCTGACTGCCATTAGGTACCGAGATGAGATCCTCAGACCCCTTGTGAGACCATATGCTGGTGCGGTTGGCCCTGGGTTCCTCCTAATGCAAGACAATGCTAGACCTCATGTGGCTGGAGTGTGTCAGCAGTTCCTGCAACAGGAAGGCATTGATGCTATGGACTGGCTCGCCCGTTCCCCAGACCTGAATCCAATTGAGCACATCTGGGACATCATGTCTCGCTCCATCCACCAACGCCACGTTGCACCACAGACTGTCCAGGAGTTGGCGGATGCTTTAGTCCAGGTCTGGGAGGAGATCCCTCAGGAGACCATCCGCCACCTCATCAGGAGCATGCCCAGGCATTGTAGGGAGGTCATACAGGCATGTGGAGGCCACACACACTACTGAGCCTCATTTGGACTTGTTTTAAGGATATTACATCAAAGTTGGATCAGCCTGTAGTGTGGTTTTCCACTTTAATTTTGAGTGTGACTCCAAATCCAGACCTGGGTTGATAAATTTGATTTCCATTGATAATTGTTGTGTGATTTTGTTGTCAGCACATTCAACTATGTCAAGAACAAAGTATTTAATAAGAATATTTCATTCATTCAGATCTAGGATATGTTATTTTAGTGTTCCCTTTATTTTTTGAGCAGTATATATATATATATATATATAAAAAATGAAATTTCACATTTACATAAGTATTCAGACCCTTTACTCAGTACTTTGTTGAAGCACCTTTGGCAGCGATTACAGCTTTAAGTCTTCTTGGGTATGATGCTACATGCTTGGCACACCTGTATTTGGGGAGTTTCTCCCATTCTTCTCTGCAGATCCTCTCAAGCTCTGTCAGGTTGGATGGGGAGCGTCGCTGCACAGCTATTTTCAGGTCTCTCCAGAGATGTTCGATCAGGTTCAAGTCTGGGCTCTGGCAGGGCCACTCAAGGACATTCAGAGACTTGTCTCGAAGCCACTTCTGCATTGTCTCGGCTGTGTGCTTAGGGTCGTTGTCCTGTTGGAAAGTGAACCTTCACTCCAGTCTGAGTTCCTTAGTGCTCTGGAGCAGGTTTTCATCAAGGAGGTTTTCATCGAGCATCCTTGCCTCGATCCTGACTAGTCTCCCAGTCACTGCCTCTGAAAAACATCCCCACAGCATGATGCTGCCAACACCATGCTTTACCGTAGTGATGGTGCCAGGTTTCCTCCAGACGTAATGCTTGGCATTCAGGCCAAAGAGTTCAATCTTGGTTTCAACAGACCAGAGAATCTTGTTTCTCATGGTCTGAGAGTCTTTGGGTGTCTTTTAGCAAACTCCAAGCAGACTGTTATGTGCCTGTTACTGATTAGTGGCTTCTATCTGGCCACTCTACCATAAAGACCTGCAGAGATGGTTGTCCTTCTGGAAGATTCTTCTATCTCCACAGAGGAACACTGGAGCTCTGTCAGAGTGACCATTGGGTTCTTGGTCACCTCCCTGACCAAGGCCCGTCTCATGTTTGGCTGGGCGGCCGGCTCTAGGAAGAGTCTTGGTGGTTCCAAACTTCCTCCATTTAAGAATGATGGAGGCCACTGTGTTCTTGTGAACCTTCAATGCTGGATAAATATTTTGGTACCCTTCCCCAGATCTGTGCCTCGACAAAATCCTCTCTCGGGGTTTAAGGACAATTCCTTCGACCTCATGGCTTGGTTTTTGCTCTGACATGCACTGTCAACTGTGGAAATATATAGACAGGTGTGTGCCTTTCCAAATCATGCCCAATCAATTGAATTTACCACAGGTGGACAATGTTGATCAATGGAAACAGGAGGCATCAGAGCTCAATTTCAAGTCTCATAGCAAAGGGTCTGAACACTTATGGAAATAAGGTATTTCTATTAATTTTTTTTATTAGTACATTTGCTAACCTTTCTAAAAACCTGTTTTCACTTCATCATTATGGGGTGTTGTGTGTAGATTGATGAGGAAACAAATACATGTTATCCATTTTAGAATAAGGCTGTAAAATAACAAAATGTGGAAAAAGTAAAGGGGTCTGAATACTTTCCGAAGGTACTGTATATTCTATCATTAGTATATTACCATTGTGTTTATATATTCCTGCTTCCAGTCACTTTTCAGCCCTGTTTACATGACACTCTCACACACACACTCACACACACACACACACACACACACACACACACACACACACACACACACACACACACACACACACACACACACACACACACACACACACACACACAAGCACAGCACATATGCTGCTGCCATACTTTATTATTTATCCTGCTACCAGTCACTTTCTCCTACTCCATCCCTACATGTACAAATACACCAGTATCCCTGCACATTGTACATTTACCTTGTATAAAGCTTCCTGTTTTATTTCTTATTTCTACTGTTTTTTCAACATTATTTTCCTATTAGTTATACTTTTTAATATTGAATACTGCTGTGTTGGGTAGGGCTTGAAATTAAAGCATTTTACTGCACTGTTGGGTGGGGCTTGAAATTAAAGCATTTTACTGCACTGTTGGGTAGGGCTTGAAATTAAAGCCTTTTACTGTGCTGTTGGGTAGGGCTTGAAATTAAAGCATTTTACTGCACTGTTGGGTAGGGCTTGAAATTAAAGCATTTTACTGCACTGTTGGGTAGGGCTTGAAATTAAAGCATTTTACTGTACTGTTGGGTAGGACTTGAAATTAAAGCATTTTACTGTGCTGTTGGGTAGGGCTTGAAATTAAAGCATTTTACTGCACTGTTGGGTAGGGCTTGAAATTAAAGCATTTTACTGCACTGTTGGATAGGGCTTGAAATTAAAGTATTTTACTGCACTGTTGGGTAGGGCTTGAAATTAAAGCATTTTACTGCACTGTTGGGTAGGGCTTGAAATTAAAGCATTTCATTGTGCTGTTGGGTATGGGCTTGAAATTAAAGCATTTCATTGTGCTGTTGGGTAGGACTTGAAGTTAAAGCCTTTTACTGCACTGTTGGGTAGGGCTTGAAATTATAGCATTTTACTGCACTGTTGGGTAGGGCTTGAAATTATAGCATTTTACTGCACTGTTGGGTAGGGCTTGAAATTAAAGCATTTCATTGTGCTGTTTATGGGCTTGAAATTAAAGCATTTCATTGTGCTGTTGGGTAGGGCTTGAAATTAAAGCATTTTACTGCACTGTTGGATAGGGCTTGAAATTATAGCATTTTACTGCACTGTTGGGTAGGGCTTGAAATTAAAGCATTTTACTGCACTGTTGGGTAGGGCTTGAAATTAAAGCATTTTACTGCACTGTTGGGTAGGGCTTGAAATTAAAGCCTTTTACTGTGCTGTTGGGTAGGGCTTGAAATTAAAGCCTTTTACTGTGCTGTTGGGTAGCGCTTGAATTGAAATTATAGCATTTTACTGTGCTATTGGGTAGGACTTGAAATTATAGCATTTTACTGTGCATGTGAAAAAATAAAATCTTCACTTGAAGATAGAAACATTGAACTGAACATTACAGTTGAGCAAAGCTTCGTCTGGTATAGAAATTATGCATGTGTAAGGGAATTCTTTGTCCTGACGAGGAGTAAGACATGTCGGACCAATGTGCAGCGTGGTATGTGTTCATGATGTTTATTGACTGAACACTGAAAATACAAAATAACAACGTGAAATAAATGAAAACCGAAACAGTCCTGAGAGGTGCAGAAAACACTAGACAGAAAATAATCACCCACCAAAACTCAGGTGGGAAAAGGCTACCTAAGTATGATTCTCAATCAGAGACAACGAATGACACCTGCCCCTGATTGAGAACCATACCAGGCCAAACACATAAACACAACATAGAAAAAAGAACATAGACTCCCCACCCCAACTCACGCCCTGACCATACTAAAACAAAGACATAACAAAGGAACTAAGGTCAGAACGTGACAACATGCATCCCTCCTCCTTGCCCAACTTGGTCTCAGAGTATTTTGTATTATTCTGAATGTAAATCAGACACTATTTAGTGTGATAATGTTTTGTTTCTTATGGTATGTATTAATTTGTGGATGTCCTTCACCCATTTCGTATGATGTTACAAATTACAATTCGTATTATATTGTACGAATTTTCAAAACGTACAGTATGTTACAAATTTTCTAAACGTATGATATGTTACAAATTCTGTCTAGGTGGCTAACGTTATCTAGCTGGTTAACATTAGCTAGCCTAGGGGTTAGGGTTATGTTTAAGCTAAGAGTTAAGTTTAGGAGTTAGGTTAAAGGGTTAAGGTTAGGTTTAGGGGAAGGGTTAGATAAAAGGTTTAGGGTTAGTTAACATGCTAAGTTGTTGCTAAAAAGTAGTAAGTAGTTGAAAAGTTGCTACAATACTGAAGTTGTCTGTGATGATATTCAAACTCGCAACCTTTGGGCATTATATGCCCACCCATCCACCCTGACCAACCACCCTACTATCGTTTTTGCCTTAAGTAACCATCTGACTTATGTAACCATACCAAACGTAACTAATTTGAATGGCCCGGATTTATCGTTTACTATTTTACGTCTAGTCTATGACACCAGGCTGCCTTGCTATTGGAAATCCTACTCCAACGAATTAAAATATCCCATCTGTCAGGCATAGGTGTATAGGTGGCAGGGAAGTCAGGCGCAGGAGAGTCAAACGGAGTGTAAAATGGAGTCTTTTAATAAAGTCCACGTAACATGCTCCATAACACTAAAATGTACATACATAAACAAACATGGGTACGAGGACCCGACGCGCACCTATACAACATAAAACTACACTGACAATAAAACAATCTCTGACAAAGACATGAGGGGAAACAGAGGGTTAAATACACAACAGGTAATGAATGGGATTGAAAACAGGTGTGTGGGAAGACAAGACAAAACCAATGGAAAATGGATCAATGATGGCTAGAAGACCGGTGACGTCGAACGCCGAGCACCGCCCGAACAAGGAGAGGCAACGACTTAAGCAGAAGTCGTGACAGTACCCCCCCCGGCCTTGGGGACGACCCGGAGGGCGAGGTGCAGGGCGATCCGGATGTAGACGGTGGAATTCTGATAACATGGAAGGATCTAACACGTCCTCCACCGGAACCCAGCATCTCTCCTCCGGCCCGTACCCCTCCCAGTCCACGAGGTACTGAAGGCCCCTTGCCCGACGTCTCAAATCCAAAATGGATCCAACAGAGTACGCCGGAACCCCCTCGATGTCTAGAGGAGGCGGAGGAACATCACGCACTTCAGCCTCCTGGAGCGGGCCAGCCACCATCGGCCTGAGGAGAGACCCATGGAACGAGGGGTTAATACGGTAATGAGTGGGCAGTTGTAACCTATAACATACCTCGTTCACTCTCCTCAGGACTTTAAACGGCCCCACAAACCGCGGACCCAGCTTCCGGCAGAGCAGGTGAAGGGGCTCGAGAGCCAGACCTTGTCCCCTGGTGCAAACACTGAGGCCTCACTGCGGGGACGGTCTGCTTATGGCATGCTGAAGGTGGACGTGGGCTGCCTCCCAGGTTTCCTCAGCGTGCCGAAACCAATTGTCCACCGCAGGGGCCTCGGTCTGGCTCTGATGCCAAGGAGCCAGAACCGGCTGATACCCTAATACACATTGAAAGGGAGTACGGTTAGTGGAGTAGTGACGTAGCGAGTTCTGAGCCATCTCTGCCCAGGGCACGAACTTCGCCCACTCCCCCTGCCGATCCTGGCAATAAGACCGCAGAAACCTACCCACATCCTGGTTAACTCTCTCCACCTGCCCATTACTCTCGGGGTGAAAACCTGAGGTAAGACTAAATGAGATCCCCAGACGCTCCATGAACGCCTTCCAGACCCTTGATGTGAACTGGGGACCCCGATTAGACACTATATCCTCAGGCACCCCATAGTGCCGGAAAACGTGTGTAAACAGGGCCTCTGCAGTTTGCAAGGCCGTAGGGAGACCGGGTAAAGGGAGGAGACGACAGGACTTTGAAAACCGATCCACATCGACCAGGATCGTGGTGTAACCCTGTGAAGGTGGAAGATCAGTCAAAAATCCACCGACAGGTGCGACCACGGCCGTTGAAGAACGGGTAGACGTTGTAGCTTACCTCTGGGCAGGTGTCTAGGAGCCTTGCACTGGGCGCACAACGAGCAGGAAGAAACATAAATTCTCACGTCCTTAGCTAAAGTGGGCCACCAGTACCTCCCTTCAAGACAGTGCATCGTCCGACCTATCCCAGGATGATCAGAGGAGGGTGACGTGTGATCCCAATAGATCAATCGGTCGCGGACAGCAGACGGAACGTACAGACGACCAGCTGGACACTCAGGGGGAGAGGTGTCTGCACGTGACACCCGCTCAATGTCCGCGTCCAGCTCCCACACTACAGGCGCCACCAGACACGAAGCTGGGAGTATGGGAGTGGGATCCATGGATCGCTCCTCTGTGTCATACAGCCGAGACTGCCTTAACGAGTCTGCCTTAACGTTCTGGGAGCCTGGTCTGTAAGAAAGAGTAAACACAAAACGAGTGAAAAACATGGCACACCTTGCCTGGCGAGGATTCAATCTCTTCGCCTGCCGGATGTACTCCAGATTGCGGTGGTCAGTCCAGATGAGAAAAGAGTGTTTAGCCCCCTCAAGCCAATGCCTCCACACCTTCAAAGCTTCTACGACAGCTAACAGCTCTCGGTTCCCCACATCATAGTTTTGCTCCGCCGGGCTGAGCTTCTTCGAAAAGAAAGCACAGGGGCGAAGCTTCAGTGGCGTACCCGAACGCTGAGAGAGCACTGCTCCTATCCCAGCTTCGGATGCGTCCACCTCCACTATGAATGGCAAAGAGGGATCCGGATGAGCCAGCACAGGCACCGAGGTAAACAGAGTCTTCAGGTGCTCAAAAGCCCCGTTCGCCTCAGCCGACCACTGCAAGCGCACCAGGCCCCCCTTTAGCAGTGAGGTAATGGGAGATGCCACCTGACCAAAACCCCGGATAAACCTCCGGTAGTAATTGGAAAACCCCAAAAAACGCTGCAACTCCTTTACCGTGGTTGGAGTCGGCCAATTAGCCACGGCGTAATGCGGTCGCTCTCCATCTCCACTCCTGAAGTGGAAAGCCGATGCCCTAGGAAGGAGATGGATTGTTGGAAGAACAAGCATTTCTCAGCCTTGACATATAGATCATGCTCCAACAGGCGACCAAGCACCCTGCGCACCAGGGACACATGCTCGGCGCGTGTAGCAGAGTATATCAGAATATCATTGATATACACCGCTACACCCTGCTCGTGCAGGTCCCTGAAGATCTCATCTACAAATGATTGGAAAACTGATGGAGCATTCATCAACCCATATGGCATGACAAGGTACTCATAATGACCTGAGGTAGTGCTAAATGCCGTCTTCCACTCATCACCCTTCCGAATACGCACCAGATTGTACGCACTCCTGAGATCCAATTTTGTGAAAAAACGTGCCCCGTGCATTAACTCAATAACCGTATTGATCAGAGGTAGCGGGTAACTATATTTCACTGTGATTTTATTAAGACCTCGATAATCAATGCACGGGCGTGAACCGCCATCCTTTTTTTTCACAAAAAAGAAACTCGAAGAGACGGGTGAAATGGATGGCTGAATGAACCCCTGATGCAGGGATTCAGAGACATATGTCTCCATAGCCTCTGTCTCCGCTTGCGACAGGGGATACACGTGACTGTTGGGATAAGCAGCGTCTACCAGGAGATCTATCACACAATCCCCCCGTCGATGGGGTGGTAATTGAGTCGCATTCTTTTTACAGAAGGCGAGAGCCAAATCGGCATATTCGGGGGGAATGCGCACGGTGGAGACCTGGTCCGGACTTTCCACCGTAGTAGCACCAACGGAAACTCCTAAACACCTACCTGAGCATTCTCGCGACCACCCCGTGAGAGCCCTCTGTGACCAAGAAACAGTGGGGTTATGGCAAACTAACCAGGGTAGGCCTAGCATCACAGAATATGCAGGAGAATCAATAAGGAAAAGACTAACCCTCGTGCGGTATCATACACAAAGGTGCGGTTACCTCCCTGATAAACCCTGACCCAAATGGTCGACTATCTAAGGCATGAATAGGGAAAGGCATATCCACAGGAACAATAGGGATCCCTAAACTATGAGCTAGACTTTTATTAATGAAATTCCCAGCCACACCTGAATCTACTAGCGCCTTATACTGGGAATGTAGTGAAAAATCAGGAAAAGAGACAGAGACAAACATTCGTGCAGCAGAGGGCTCTGGATGAGAATGGTGCCTACTCACCTGGGGTGAAGTCAGAATGCCCTGCCTGCTTCTCTATTCCCAGAGGAACCAACCCGGCACTGACCAGCAGTGTGCCCTCTGCGACCATGAATGGTGCTCGAGCGGGAACCCCCTCCGGTCTCCCTGCGCACCATCCCTCCCAATTCCATAGATTCGGATGGAACAACCAGACCCCGATCTAGACGTCCACGAGTAGCCAGCATGTTGTCCAGCCTGATGGACATGTCCACCAGCTTGTCGAAGGTGAGGGTGGTGTCTCTACAGGCCAGCTCCCGACGGACGTCCTCGCGTAGACTACAACGGTAATGGTCGATCAGGGCCCTGTCGCTCCATCCAGCGCCGGCAGCCAAGGTCCTAAACTCCAAAGCAAACTCCTGTGCACTCCTCGTCTCCTGCCTCAGATGATAGAGGAGCTCACCCGCTACTTTGCCTTCAGGTGGGTGATCGAATACTATCCGGAATTGGCGGATGAACTCCTCAAAATGGTCCAACGCCGCATCCCCTCTTCTACACACAGCGCTGGCCCATTCCAGGGCTTTCCCGGTGAGGCATGAGACGAGGGCGTAACTCTTCTCACGGTCAGATGGTACTGGGGAGGCCGTGGCTAGATATAAGTTCAGCTTAAGGAGGAAACCCTGGCAGCCGGCAGTATCTCCGTTGTATCCCGTGGGTAGGGATAAATGGATCTTTGATTCCAGAGAGGAAAAAACGTTCACGGGAGATTCCGGTTGTGGTGGTGGTGGCGCTGGAGAAACTCCCTGTCTCTCCCAGCGATCCATTTTCTGGACAATGCGATCCATGACGGAGCTTATACAGTCAAGCTCCCTCGCTTGTTCCTGAACGCGTTCCTCCAGCTCCATGGGCATAGTGTCCTCTCCTGCTGACTTCATATTATTTGGTCAGAGATTCTGTCAGGCATAGGTGTATAGGTGGCAGGGAAGTCAGGTGTAGGAGAGTCAAACGGAGTGTAAAATGGAGTCTTTTAATAAAGTCCACGTAACATGCTCCATAACACTAAAAGGTACATACATAAACAAACATGGGTACGAGGACCCGACGTGCACCTATACAACATAAAACTACACTGACAATAAAACAATCTCTGACAAAGACATAAGGGGAAACAGAGGGTTAAATACACAACAGGTAATGAATGGGATTGAAAACAGGTGTGTGGGAAGACAAGACAAAACCAATGGAAAATGAAAAATGGATCAATGATGGCTAGAAGACCGGTGACGTCGAACGCCGAGCACCGCCCGAACAAGGAGAGGCAACGACTTCGGCAGAAGTCGTGACACCATCAAAACCGTTAAACGCCCACACCAGTAGAAATCCACTCTTGAGCTGAAAGACGATGTCCAGAGGTTATCCATGATGTTGCACAACGATTTAAGTCAATAAGTCAACATTTTTGTCTTATTATGATGCAGTTGAAGTCGGAAGTTTACATACTATTAGGCTGAAACTTGTTTTTCAACCACTCCACACATTTATTTAAAAAAAACTATAGTTTTGGCAAGTCTGTTAGGACATGTACTTTGTGCATGACACAAGTCATTTTTCCAACAATTGTTTACAGACAGATTATTTAACTTATAATTCATTGTATCACAATCCCAGTGGGTCAGAAGTTTACATGCTGCCATGGCTTTAGAAGCTCCTGATAAATGACATAATTGGAGTCAATTGGAGGTGTACTTGGGGATGTATTTCAAGGCCTACCTTCAAACTCAGTGCCTCTTTGCTTGACATCATGGGATAATCAAAAGAAATCAGCCAAGACCTCAGATAAAATTGTAGACCTCCACAAGTCTGGTTCATCCTTGGGAGCAATTTCCAAACGCCTGAAGGTAACACGTTCACCTGTACAAACAATAGTACGCAAGTATAAACACCATGGGACCACGCAGCCGTCATACCGTTCAGGAAGGAGATGCTTTCTGTCTCCTAGAGATGAACGTACTTTGGTGGGAAAAGTGCAAATCAATCCCAGAACAAGAGCAAAGGACCTTGTGAAGATGCTGGAGGAAACCGGTACAAAAGTATCTATATCCACAGTAAAACGAGTTCTATATCGACATAACCTGAAAGGCCGCTCAGCAAGGAAGAAGCCACTGCTTCAAAACCGCCATAAAAAAGACAGACTTCGGTTTGCAACTGCACATGGGGACCAAGATGGTACTTTTTGGAGAAATGTCCTCTGGTCTGATGAAACAAAAATAGAACTGTTTGGCCATAATGACCATCATTATTTTTGAAGGAAAAAGGGGGACGCTTGCAAGCCGAAGAACACCATCCCAAACGTGAAGCACGGGGGTGGCAGCATCATGTTGTGGTGGTGCTTTGCTGCAGGAGGGACTGGTGCATTTCACAAAATAGATGGCATCATGAGGCAGGAAAATTATGTGGTTATATTGAAGCAACATCTTAAGACATCAGTCAGGAAGTTAAAGCTTGTTCGCAAATGTGTCTTCCAAATGGACAATGACCCCAAGCATACTTCCAAAGTTGTGGCAAAATGCCTTAAGAACAACAAAGTCAAGGTATTGGAGTGGCCATCACAAAGCCCTGACCTCAATCCTATAGGAAATGTGTGGGCAGACCTGAATAAGCGTGTGTGAGCAAGGAGGCCTTACAAACCTGATTCAGGTACACCAGCTCTGTCAGGAGGAATGGGCCAAAATTCACCCAGCTGATTGTTAGAACCTTGTGGAAGGCAATCCGAAACGTTTGACCCAAGTTAAACAATTTAAAGGCAATGCTACCAAATAAGAATTGAGTGTATGTACACTTCTGACCCACTGGGAATGTGATGAAAGAAATCAAAGCTGAAATAAATAATTCTCTACTATTATTCTGACACTTCACATTCTTAAAATAAAGTGGTGATCCTAACTGACCTAAGACAGGGACATTTTGCTAGGTTTAAATGTCAGGACAGACGGGAGACTCTGGCGGCTCAGGACAGACGGGAGACTCTGGCGGCTCAGGACAGACGGGAGACTCTGGCGGCTCAGGACAGACGGGAGACTCTGGCGGCTCAGGACAGACGGGAGACTCTGGCGGCTCAGGACAGACGGGAGACTCTGGCGGCTCAGGACAGACGGGAGACTCTGGCGGCTCAGGACAGACGGGAGACTGGTGGCTCAGGACAGACGGGAAACTCTGGCGGCTCAGGACAGACGGGAGACTCTGGCGGCGCTGGACAGGTGAGAGCACCTGTCGGGAGAAGACGGAGAGACAGCCTGGTGCGGGGGACTGCCACCGCAGGGGTGGTGCGTGGAGGTGGCACCGGATAGACCAGACTGTGCAGGCGCACTGGAGCACTTGAGCACCGAGCCTGCCCAACCTTACCTGGTTGAATGCTCCTCATAGCCAGACCAGTGCGGCGAGGTGGAATAGCCCGCACTGGGCTGTGCTGGTGAACCGGGGACACCATGCGTAAAGTTGGTGCCATGTACGTCGGCCCAAGGAGACACACTGGAGACCAGATGCGTAGAGCCGGCTTCATGGCACCTGGCTCGATGCCCACTCTAGCCCAGCCGATACGAGGAGCTGGAATGTACCGCACTGGGCTATGCACATGCACTGGGGACACCGTGCGCTCCACCGCATAACACGGTGCCTGCCCGGTCCCTCTGCTCGGTCGCTCTCGCTCTCCGGTAAGCACGGGGAGTTGGCTCAGGTCTCCTACCTGACTTAGCCACACCCCCCAATAAGTTTTTGGGGCTGACTCTCGGGATTCCAGCCGTGCTGCCTTCTCATTCCGGCGCCTCTCCGCTTTCGCTGCCTCCAGCTCTGTTATAGGGTGGCGATATTCCCCTGCTTGTGCCCAGGGTCCCTTGCCGTCCAAAATCTCCTCCCAAGTCCAGGAGTCTTGTGTTTTCGGCCGCTGCTGCTGCTACGCTACTTGGTCCTCTTGTGGTGGATATTTCTGTATCTTCGTCTGAGGAGGAGTAAGGACCGGACCAAAGCGCAGCGTGATAAGTGTTCATGATTTTATTTTATTTTTTTCAATTTTAAGTTTTCTTGTTTTTCAATCAACCAACAAAACACATTCCACATTCACAGATGAGACAGGCTTAAAAAAATAAAAAGTAAAAAAATATAATAGTACATTTGAAAAAATAAAAATACAATTAAAATGAAAGATTAAGAGAAATACATGTTTTTATTTGAGTTTATCTATTTATTTTCCTTGGTGCATATATATATATATATATATATACACGTACTCAAAAACAAAATTAAAATAAAAACAAAAAAAACATATGTAACACTTGCAGCAGCACTATCAAGGTTCTTATCAGCTATTTCTAGCATTCGCTGAGACGACGGGCCAATAATTCGTTTTTAGGTTTTACAGTACCTTACACAACATGTATCTGCGCATTTCCCCCGTCACCCCGTTCACTCTGTCCAGTTTGAAATATAGTTGAGTAGTGGAGACCAGAGTCTATCAAACTTGGGCTGTCACTTGTGGAGGTCATAAATGAATTTTCAAGAGGGAGAATGTCAACAATCTGGTCAATCCACATTTTAAATGTAGGAGGGTTATTAGAGGCCCACAATAGAAGAATACATTTCTTAGCAAAGTATGTAATAGTCATAAGCAAATTTTCTCTGTCAGGATCAAGAACAAAGTCCTGCTGGGCATTAAGAAGATAGATACACGGGGTCATATCAAACTGTACCTCTAGTGTTTTCTGTGCAGCAGTATCTGGAATCTGGCAATCTCTCTACAACTCCAAAATACATGCATATAGGTTCCACTTTCAGGGGTACATCTTTTACAGTTAGGAGACATATCTGTTTTCATTCTATGGAGTCTCAAAGGAGTATAATAAAAATTGTACAAACATTTGTAATTAGATTCTTTCATTTTTACATTGGTAGAGGAGCAGTATACCCTGTTGCAAACCTCCGCCCATAACTCATCACTGATAGTCAGACCTAAGTCCTTTTCCCAGATTATTTTCAAAGGAGTAAAGGAGGAGCCTCCTTTCTCAGAAAGGAGTCTATAGATGTAAGATATTTTGCCTTTAATGGATTGTGCTGTGACAAGAAGGGTTTCAACTTCATTCAACTGAGTTCTAAACCTCCTCTTGGAGGTAAATGAGGAAATTACATGTCTAATTTGAAGATTTAAAAAAAAATTGGATCTTGGCACATCGAATTCACTGCAGAGCTCTTGAAAGGATTTCAGTGTAGTGGTTTTCTGATGAAAGAGGTCTGAAAAGGTCCTGATTCCTAGAGTATGCCAAAGATTAAAGTTGGCATCCCTCAGGGCTTTTGGCAAGTCTGGGTTGCCTACTATAGGCGAGTGAGAACATATTTGGGAGGAAATGCCCAGGTATTTCTTCCAGTCCCTCCACGCTAGTAGGGTGCTGTAAATCACAAAGGTTTTGGCTATGTTGCCCACTTCACTAAAGTTATAAATGAATATAATTGAGCTTAAGGGCAATGAACCACCGGATTGGGCTTGTATCTGAATCCACGTTGACTCTTTTCTGTTTGTGATCCATGTTAGCATGTTGCAGATTTGCGCAGACCAGTAGTACAACTGAAGGGCATGATGATTTTTAATTAAAACTCAGAACACTAAACAGAAAATAACAACGTGAATTTACGAAACCGAAACAGTACCGTGTCGCCCAAACACTCACACGGAAACAAACACCCACAAACGAAAAGTGAAACCCAGGCTACCTAAGTATGATTCTCAATCAGAGACAACTAACGACACCTGCCTCTGATTGAG
This sequence comes from Oncorhynchus masou masou, assembly GCF_036934945.1. Taxonomy (NCBI): domain Eukaryota; kingdom Metazoa; phylum Chordata; class Actinopteri; order Salmoniformes; family Salmonidae; genus Oncorhynchus; species Oncorhynchus masou. Next base: position 92,200,321 of record NC_088216.1, read on the forward strand.
AACCATACTAGGCCGAACACAAAAAACAACATAGAAAAACAAACATAGACCTCCCACCCCAACTCACGCCCTGACCATACTAAAACAAAGATTAAAATAACAGAACTATGGTCAGAATGTGACAGTTAGCGGTGCAGCTTTCTCATTTCAGCTTTTGAGGATTTGACATTTTGTGGTCGTTATCTTCAGTTTTTTCCACGGGTTGCAAAAAGCTAAATTAGAATGACGAGATGAATTAAATGTATAAGGCGTTGAAAATAAAATGCTTGGTATACGCGCCATGCTTGTTCGTTTTTAGAAATAAATAAAAAAGAACAGGAATTTTGAATTAATATGAAAAGCATATACTACAAATGAACATACTACATGTCATGTCTCAAAATATCCATCTTAACTCTCTATTGTTTCATGTGCTGCGGATTTGAGAAGAAAGATGGCGTGTTCAATTCTCTCACAGCATCCAGCCTAGCTGACGAGATGCGATTTTCCTGAATTATTATTATTATTTTTTTTATTTTTTTATTTTTTTTTGGACCACTTTATTTATCTGGCCTCCATTGATTTTTTTCACCCTGATTCTGGCCATCCTACAAGGGTTATAACTTTTGAACAGATTATGATAGACGGGTTGGTTGTTTGGCACCAAAACCTACATGTGCGCAACTATGGGTCAAAATAGAAGGGTTGGTACCAGTCAAAGGTTTGGACACACCTCCTGTGTGGCTCAGTCGGTAGAGCATGGCGCTTGCAACGCCAAGCGTCGTGGGTTCGATTCCCGCTATGGCCACCCATATGTAAAAGTAGTGGCCCCAGCCGACTTGTAAGTCGCTTTGGACAAAAGCGTCTGCTAAATGGGATATATTATTATTATTATTATATATTACCTACTCATTCCAGGGTTTTTCTTTAGTTTCACTATTTTCTACGTTGTTGAATAATAGTGAAGACATCAAAACTATGAAATAACACATATGAAATCATGTAGTAACCAAAAAAGTGACACAAATGTGATATTCTTCAAAGTGGCCACCGTTTGCCTTGATGACAGCTTTGCACACTCTTGGCATTCTCTCAACCAGCTTCATGAGGTAGTCACCTGGAATGCATTTCAATGAAAAGGTGTGTCTTGTTAAAAGTACATTTGTGGAATTTCTTTCCTTCTTAATGCGTTTGAGCCAATCAGTTGTGTTGTGACAAGTTAGGGTTAGTATACAGATGATTTGGTAAAAGACCAATTCCATGTTGTGGCAAGAACAGCTCAAATAAGCAAAGAGAAACGACAGCCCATCATTACTTTAAGACTTGAAGGTCAGTCAAAATGGAAATTTCAAGGACTTGAAAGTTTATTCAAGTGCCATCACAAAAACCATCAAACGCTATGATGAAACTGGCTCTCATGAGGAACACCACAGGAAAGGAAGACCCAGAGTTACCTCTGCTGCAGAGGATGAAGAATTACCAGCCTCAGAAATTGCAGACCAAATAAACGCTTCACAGAGTTCAAGTAACAGACCCATCTCAACATCAACTGTTAAGAGGAGACTGCGTGAATCAGGTCTTCATGGTCGATAAGCTGAGGCTGGTAACTTCACAGACTGTTCTCTCTGCTACCGCACGGCAAGCAGTACCGGAGCGCCAAGTCTAGGACCAAAAGGCTCCTCAACAGCTTCTACCACCAAGCCATGAGACTACTGAACAATTAATCAAATGGCCACCGGACTATTTACACATTACCCCCCCCACCCTTTGTTTTTACTCTGCTGCTACACGCTGTTTATTATATTTATCTACTTTACAAATAACTTTGACTAACCTATACCCCCGCACATTGACTCGGGACTGGTACCCCCTGAATATAGTCTCATTACTAACCTATACCCCCGCACATTGACTCGGGACTGGTACCCCCTGTATATAGTCTCATTACTAACCTGTACCCCCGCACATTGACTCGGGACCGGTACCCCCTGAATATAGTCTCATTACTAACCTATACCCCCGCACATTGACTCGGGACCGGTACCCCCTGAATATAGTCTCATTACTAACCTATACCCCCGCACATTGACTCGGGACCGGTACCCCTGCATATAGTCTCATTACTAACCTATACCCCCGCACATTGACTCGGGACTGGTACCCCCTGTATATAGTCTCATTACTAACCTGTACCCCTGCACATTGACTCGGGAATGGTACCCCTGTATATAGCCTCATTACTGATAGGTACCCCCTGCATATAGCCTCATTACTAACTGGTACCCCCTGTATATAGTCTCATTACTAACCGGTACCCCCTGTATATAGCCTCATTACTAACCGGTACCCCCTGTATATAGTCTCATTACGAACCAGTACCCCCTGAATATAGTCTCATTACTAACTGATACCCCCGCACATTGACTCTGTACCAGTACCCCCTGCAGAGAGTCTCATTACTAACCAGTACCCCCTTCATATAGTCTCATTACTAACCGATACCCCTGCACATTGACTCGGGACCGGTACCCCCTGTATATAGTCTCATTACGAACCAGTACCCCCTGAATATAGTCTCATTACTAACTGATACCCCCGCACATTGACTCGGGACCGGTACCCCCTGTATATAGTCTCATTACGAACCAGTACCCCCTGAATATAGTCTCATTACTAACTGATACCCCCGCACATTGACTCCGTACCAGTACCCCCTGCATTTGGTCTCATTACTAACCAGTACCCCCTGAATATAGTCTCATTACTAACCGATACCCCTGCACATTGACTCGGGACCGGTACCCCCTGTATATAGTCTCATTACGAACCAGTACCCCCTGAATATAGTCTCATTACTAACCAGTACCCCCTGCATATAGTCTCATTACTAACCAGTACCCCCTGAATATAGTCTCATTACTAACCGGTGCCCCCGCACATTGACTCGGGACCGGTACCCCCTGTATATAGTCTCATTACGAACCAGTACCCCCTGAATATAGTCTCATTACTAACCAGTACCCCCTGCATATAGTCTCATTACGAACCAGTACCCCCTGAATATAGTCTCATTACTAACTGATACCCCCGCACATTGACTCCGTACCAGTACCCCCTGCATATAGTCTCATTACGAACCAGTACCCCCTGAATATAGTCTCATTACTAACTGATACCCCCGCACATTGACTCCGTACCAGTACCCCCTGCATATAGCTTCCTCATTTTATTTACATTTGTTGTGTTACTTTTTTATGAGATTGTTTTAAACTTTTGTTTATTTAGTAAATATTTTCTTATTCTTATTTTCTTGTTGGTTAAGGGCTTGTAAGTGAGCATTTCACCGTAAGGTCTACAGATGTTGTATTCGGGGCATGTGACAAATACAATTTGATTTGAATTGCTGCAAAGTAACCACTTCTAAAGGACACCAATAATGAGAAGAGACTTGCTTGTGCCAAGAAACACGATTATTGGACATTAGACCGGTGGAAAAAAATATGTCCTTTGGTCTGATGAGTCCAAATTTGAGATTTTTGGTTCCAACCGCTGTGTCTTTGTGAGATGCAGAGTAGGTGAATGGAGGATCTCTGAATGTGTGGGTCCCACCATGAAGCATGGAGGAGGAGGTGCGATGGTGTGGGGGTGTTTTGCTGGTGACACTGTCTGTGATTTATTTAGAATTCAAGGCACACTTAACCAGCATAGCTACCACATCATTCTGCAGCGATACGCCATCCCATCTGGTCTCCGCTTAGTGGGACTATAATTTGTTTTTCAACAGGACAGGGACCCAACACAACTCTAGACTGTGTAAGGGTTATTTGACCAAGAAGGAGAGTGATGGAGTCTGCATCAAATGGCCTGGCCTCCACAATCACCTGACCTCAACCCAATTGAGTTGGTTTGGGATGAGTTGGACCGCAGAGTGAAGGAAAAGCAGCCAACAATTGCTCAGCATATGTGGAAAGTCCCTCAAAACTATTGGAAAAGCATTCCAGGTGAAGCTGGTTGAGAGAATGCCAAGAGTGAGCAAAGGCAACGTGTGTCTACTTTGAATAATCTCTAATATAACATATTATTGATTTGTTTAACACTTTTTTGATTACTACATGATTCCATATGTGTTATTTTATAGTGTTGAAGTCTTCATTATTATTCTAAACTTTTGACTGGCACTGTATATCACTCCCTGCTGTTCCAGCTGTGTTAATGTATATCTCTCTGCTGTTCCAGCTGTGTTGGTGTATATCTCTCTGCTGTTCCAGCTGTGTTGGTGTATATCTCTCTGCTGTTCCAGCTGTGTTGGTGTATATCTCTCTGCTGTTCCAGCTGTGTTGGTGTATATATCTCTGCTGTTCCAGCTGTTTTGGTGTATATCTCTCTGCTGTTCCAGCTGTGTTAATGTATATATCTCTGCTGTTCCAGCTGTGTTAATGTATATCTCTCTGCTGTTCCAGCTGTTTTGGTGTATATCTCTCTGCTGTTCCAGCTGTGTTAATGTATATATCTCTGCTGTTCCAGCTGTGTTAATGTATATCTCTCTGCTGTTCCAGCTGTGTTGGTGTATATCTCTCTGCTGTTCCAGCTGTGTTGGTGTATATCTCTCTGCTGTTCCAGCTGTGTTGGTGTATATCTCTCTGCTGTTCCAGCTGTGTTGGTGTATATCTCTCTGCTGTTCCAGCTGTGTTGGTGTATATCTCTCTGCTGTTCCAGCTGTGTTAATGTATATCTCTCTGCTGTTCCAGCTGTGTTGGTGTATATCTCTCTGCTGTTCCAGCTGTGTTAATGCATATCTCTCTGCTGTTCCAGCTGTGTTAATGTATATCTCTCTGCTGTTCCAGTTGTGTTAATGTATATCTCTCTGCTGTTCCAGCTGTGTTGGTGTATATCTCTCTGCTGTTCCAGCTGTGTTGGTGTATATCTCTCTGCTGTTCCAGCTGTGTTGGTGTATATCTCTCTGCTGTTCCAGCTGTGTTAATGTATATCTCCCTGCTGTTCCAGCTGTGTTGGTGTGGATGAAGATGAGGCTCCAGACATTGACATCTACCACTGTCCCAACTGTGAGAAGACAGACGGAAAATCCACCAGTAAGTCTGTCTGTCTGGCGTACCTACTGCAGTCTTGTACATGCTGTCCTGTACCTGCAGTCTTGTACATGCAGTCCTGTACCTGCAGTCCTGTACATGTAGCCCTGTACCTGCTGTCCTGTACATGCAGTCTTGTACCTGCTGTCCTATACATGTAGTCTTGTACCTGCCGTCCTGTACCTGCAGTCCTGTACCTGCAGTCCTGTACCTGCAGTCCTGTACTTGCAGTCCTGTACCTGCAGTCCTGTACCTGCAGTCCTGTACTTGCAGTCCTGTACCTGCTGTCCTGTACCTGCTGTCCTGTACCTGCAGTCCTGTACCTGCAGTCCTGTACTTGCTGTCCTGTACCTGCAGTCCTGTACCTGCAGTCCTGTACCTGCAGTCCTGTACTTGCAGTCCTGTACCTGCAGTCCTGTACCTGCAGTCCTGTACTTGCAGTCCTGTACCTGCTGTCCTGTACCTGCTGTCTTGTACCTGCAGTCCTGCACATGCAGTCGTGTATGTGCAGTCCCACAGGCTGACACTGCACAGGGCTTTATTCATTAGTGTAAACCATAGCATTCCGCTCCGTTTTCTTCTGTTTGGTGTCTAGTGAATAGGACTGCACTGCTATAAGCATGTATGTTGTCTTAATCTTGTTCTTGTCTTTGTGTGTTTAGTGAAAAACAAGAAAAGGAATAAACACGACACGGGACAGAGTGGAGACATCCGAGCTGTTCAGAACGGCAGTCAGGTGTTCATCAAGGAGCTACGCAGTCGCACCTTCCCCAGGTAAACAACTCAAATCAATTTTATTCGTCACATGCTTTGTAAAAAGGTATAGAGTAACAGTGGAAGGTCCTTTTCCAACAATGCAGAGTTAAAGATATATAGATTTTTTTTTTTACAAAAAGTTGGAATAAATGCACAGTGAATAACAGTAAAAAGAAAAAATAGCATGACTATATACAAGGAGTACCAGGTAATACCATGGTTATATACAGGGAGTACCAGGTAATACCATGGTTATATACAGGGAGTACCAGGTAATAACATGGTTATATACAAGGAGTATCAGGTAATAACATGGTTATATACAGGGAGTACCAGGTAATACCATGGTTATATACAGGGAGTATCAGGTAATAACATGGTTATATACAGGAAGTACCAGGTAATACCATGGTTATATACAGGGAGTACCAGGTAATACCATGGTTATATACAGGGAGTACCAGGTAATACCATGGTTATATACAGGGAGTACCAGGTAATACCATGGTTATATACAGGAAGTACCAGGTAATACCATGGTTATATACAGGACGTACCAGGTAATACCATGGTTATATACAGGGAGTACCAGGTAATACCATGGTTATATACAGGGAGTACCAGGTAATACCATGGTTATATACAGGACGTACCAGGTAATACCATGGTTATATACATGAAGTACCAGGTAATACCATGGTTATATACAGGGAGTACCAGGTAATAACATGGTTATATACAGGGAGTACCAGGTACCAGTACCATGGTTATATACAGTGAGTACCAGGTAATAACATGGTTATATACAGGGAGTACCAGGTAATAACATGGTTATATACAGGGAGTACCAGGTACTTACATGGTTATATAATGGGACTACCATGTAATAACATGGTTATATACAGGGAGTACCAGGTACTTACATGGTTATATAATGGGACTACCATGTAATAACATGGTTATATACAGGGAGTACCAGGTAATAACATGGTTATATACATGCAGTATCATGTAATACCATGGTTATATACAGGGAGTACCAGGTAATAACATGGTTATATACAGGGAGTATCAAGTAATAACATGGTTATATACAGGGAGTATCAGGTAATACCATGGTTATATACAGGGAGTACCAGGTAATAACATGGTTATATACAGGGAGTACCAGGTAATAACATGGTTATATACAGGGAGTACCAGGTAATAACATGGTTATATACAGGGAGTACCAGGTAATAACATGGTTATATACAGGGAGTACCAGGTAATAACATGGTTATATACAGGGAGTACCAGGTAATAACATGGTTATATACAGGGAGTACCAGGTAATAACATGGTTATATACAGGGCGTACCAGGTACTAACATGGTTATATACAGGGAGTACCAGGTACTAACATGGTTATATAATGGGACTACCATGTAATAACATGGTTATATACAGGGAGTACCAGGTAATAACATGGTTATATACAGGGAGTACCAGGTAATAACATGGTTATATACAGGGAGTACCAGGTAATAACATGGTTATATACAGGAAGTACCAGGTACTATCATGGTTATATAATGGGACTACCATATAATAACATGGTTATATACAGGGAGTACCAGGTAATAACATGGTTATATACATGCAGTATCAGGTAATACCATTGTTATATACAGGAAGTACCAGGTAATAACATGAATAACGGGGTATGAGGTAATTACTTGGCTATGTACAGGGAGTACCAGTACTGAGTCGTTGATGCTGGGGTATGAGGTAATAACTTGGCTATGCACAGGGAGTACCAGTACTGAGTCGTTGATGCCGGGGTATGAGGTAATAACTTGTGTACAGGGAGTACCAGTACTGCAGGGGTACGAGGTAATAACTTGGCTATGTACAGGGAGTACCAGTACTGAGTCGTTGATGCCGTGATACGAGTTAATAACTTGGCTATGTACACGGAGTACCAGTACTGAGTCGTTGATGCCGAGGTATGAGGTAATAACTTGGCTATGTACAGGGAGTACCAGTACTGAGTCGTTGATGCCGAGGTATGAGGTAATAACTTGTGTACAGGGAGTACCAGTACTGAGTCGTTGATGCCGGGGTATGAGGTAATAACTTGTGTACAGGGAGTACCAGTACTGCAGGGGTACGAGGTAATAACTTGGCTATGTACAGGGAGTACCAGTACTGAGTCGTTGATGCCGAGGTATGAGGTAATAACTTGGCTATGTACAGGGAGTACCAGTACTGAGTCGTTGATGCCGAGGTATGAGGTAATAACTTGTGTACAGGGAGTACCAGTACTGCAGGGGTACGAGGTAATAACTTGGCTATGCACAGGGAGTACCAGTACTGCAGGGGTACGAGGTAATAACTTGGCTATGCACAGAGTCGTTGATGCCGGGGTATGAGTTAATAACTTGTGTACAGGGAGTACCAGTACTGCAGGGGTAAGAGGTAATAACTTGGCTATGTACAGGGAGTACCAGTACTGAGTCGTTGATGCCGGGGTATGAGGTAATAACTTGGCTATGCACAGGGAGTACCAGTACTGCAGGGGTACGAGGTAATAACTTGGCTATGTAAAGGGAGTACCAGTACTGAGTCGTTGATGCCGGGGTATGAGGTAATAACTTGTGTACAGGGAGTACCAGTACTGAGTCGTTGATGCCGGAGTATGAGTTAATAACTTGTGTACAGGGAGTACCAGTACTGCAGGGGTACGAGGTAACTCCAGTGCATTCGGGAATGTATTCAGACCCCTTGACCTTTTTAGAATGAGATTACAGCCTCATTTTAATATTGATTCAATGTTTTTTTTTCTCATCAATCTACACACAATATCCCCATAAAGACAAAGTTTAAAAATGTTTTAGAAAATTTTGCAAATATATTAAAAATAAAATGAATAAATAACTTATTTACATAAGTATTCTAACCCTTTGCTATGAAACTCGAAATTGAGCTCAGGTGCATCCTGTTTCCTTTGATAATCCTTGACATGTTTCTACAACTTGATTGGAGTCTACCTGTGGTAAATTAAATTGATTGGACATGATTTGGAAAGGCACACACCTGTCTATATAAGGTCCCACAGTTGACAGTGTATCAACTGTGTATCAACTGAATACTTTCCTAAAGCACTGTAAAGGTGTGCTGGGCCCCAGTGTTGTACCGGGCCTTATTCCTCACCCTCTGTAGTGCCATGAGGTCGAGTGTATCTGTGTGGGTTTGTTTGTGTGGGAAGTAGCTAGTTAGTTTTTAAACAGCGACTCTCTGTGTCAACCTCCTTAAAGCAGATTTAATTTAACTCCAACCTGTCTCTTACTACTTACTCTTACTTTACTAAAAATATCCCAGACAGGATTATCGGACAGATCTAATACATCCAGACAGGATTATCAGGCAATACTAATACATCTCAGACAGAATTATCAGGCAATACTAATACATCTCAGACAGAATTATCAGGCAATACTAATACATCTTATACAGGATTATCAGACAATACTAATACATCTCAGACAGAATTATCAGGCAATACTAATACATCTCAGACAGGATTATCAGACAATACTAATACATCTCAGACAGGATTATCAGACAATACTAATACATCTCAGACAGAATTATCAGGCAATACTAATACATTTTATACAGGATTACAGGATTATCAGGCAGGCAATACTAATACATCTCAGACAGGATTATCAGGCAATACTAATACATCTCAGACAGGATTATCAGGCAATACTAATACATCTCAGACAGGATTATCAGGCAATACTAATACATCTCAGACAGGATTATCAGGCAATACTAATACATCTCAGACAGGATTATCAGGCAATACTAATACACAGACAATTATCAGGCAATACTAATACATCTCAGACAGGATTATCAGGCAATACTAATACATCTCAGACAGGATTATCAGACAATACTAATACATCTCAGACAGAATTATCAGGCAATACTAATACATTATACAGGATTATCAGACAATACTAATACATCTCAGACAGAATTATCAGGCAATACTAATACATCTTATACAGGATTATCAGACAATACTAATACATCTCAGACAGGATTATCAGGCAGTACTAATACATCTCAGACAGGATTATCAGACAATACTAATACATCTCAGACAGGATTATCAGGCTAATAATACTAATACATCTCAGACAGGATTATCAGACAATACTAATACATCTCAGACAGGATTATCAGACAATACTAATACATCTCAGACAGGATTATCAGGCAATACTAATACATCTCAGACAGAATTATCAGGCAATACTAATACATCTCAGACAGAATTATCAGGCAATACTAATACATCTCATACAGGATTATCAGACAGTACTAATACATCTCAGACAGAATTATCAGACAATACTAATACATCTCAGACAGGATTATCAGGCAATACTAATACATCTCAGACAGGATTATCAGACAATACTAATACATCTTATACAGGATTAGCAATATAATACATCTCAGACAGATTATCAGACAATACTAATACATCTCAGACAGGATTATCAGACAATACTAATACATCTCAGACAGGATTATCAGACAATACTAATACATCTCAGACAGGATTATCAGACAATACTAATACATCTCAGACAGGATTATCAGACAATACTAATACATCTCAGACAGGATTATCAGACAATACTAATACATCTCAGACAGGATTATCAGGCAATACAATACTAATACATCTCAGACATAATTATCAGGCAATACTAATACATCTCAGACAGAATTATCAGGCAATACTAATACATCTTATACAGGATTATCAGACAATACTAATACATCTCAGACAGGATTATCAGGCAGTACTAATACATCTCAGACAGGATTATCAGACAATACAATACATCTAATACATCTACAGACAGGATTATCAGGCAATACTAATACATCTCAGACAGGATTATCAGGCAATACTAATACATCTCAGACAGAATTATCAGGCAATACTAATACATCTCAGACAGATTATCAGATTATCAGGCAATACTAATACATCTCAGACAGGATTATCAGGCAATACTAATACATCTCAGACAGGATTATCAGGCAATACTAATACATCTCAGACAGGATTATCAGGCAATACTAATACATCTCAGACAGAATTATCAGGCAATACTAATACATCTTAGACAGGATTATCAGGCAATACTAATACATCAGACAGGATTATCAGACAGGATTATCAGGCAATACTAATACATCTCAGACAGAATTATCAGGCAATACTAATACATCTCAGACAGGATTATCAGACAATACTAATACATCTCAGACAGAATTATCAGATTATCAGGCAATACTAATACATCTCAGACAGGATTATCAGGCAATACTAATACATCTCAGACAGGATTATCAGACAATACTAATACATCTCAGACAGCAAATTATCAGAATTATCAGGCAATACTAATACATCTCAGACAGAATTATCAGGCAATACTAATACATCTCAGACAGGATTATCAGGCAATACTAATACATCTCAGACAGAATTATCAGGACAATACTAATACATCTCAGACAGATTATCAGACAATACTAATACATCTCAGACAGAATTATCAGCAATACTAATACATCTCAGACAGGATTATCAGACAATACTAATACATCTCAGACAGAATTATCAGGCAATACTAATACATCTCAGACAGAATTATCAGGCAATACTAATACATCTCAGACAGGATTATCAGACAATACTAATACATCTCAGACAGGATTATCAATACTAATATCTATTATACAATACTAATACAGACAGGATTATCAGGCAATACTAATACATCTCAGACAGGATTATCAGGCAATACTAATACATCTCAGACAGAATTATCACAATCTAATACATCTCAGACAGGATTATCAGACAATACTAATACATCTCAGACAGGATTATCAGGCAATACTAATACATCTCAGACAGGATTATCAGACAATACTAATACATCTCAGACAGGATTATCAGGCAATACTAATACATCTCAGACAGGATTATCAGCAATACTAATACATCTCAGACAGGATTATCAGACAATACTAATACATCTCAGACAGGATTATCAGGCAATACTAATACATCTCAGACAGAATTATCAGGCAATACTAATACATCTACAGGATTATCAGACAATACTAATACTCAGACAGGATTATCAGGCAATACTAATACATCTCAGACAGAATTATCAGACAATACTAATACATCTTATTACAGGATTATCAGACAATACTAATACATCAGACAGGATTATCAGGATTATCTCAGACAGAATTATCAGGCAATACTAATACATCTCAGACAGGATTATCAGGCAATACTAATACATCTCAGACAGGATTATCAGGCAATACTAATACATCTCAGACAGGATTATCAGGCAATACTAATACATCTCAGACAGATTATCAGCAATAATAATACATCTCAGACAGGATTATCAGGCAATACTAATACATCTCAGACAGGATTATCAGGCAATACTAATACATCTCAGACAGGATTATCAGGCAATACTAATACATCTCAGACAGGATTATCAGGCAATACTAATACATCTCAGACAGGATTATCAGACAATACTAATACATCTCAGACAGGATTATCAGACAATACTAATACATCTCAGACAGAATTATCAGGCAATACTAATACATCTCAGACAGGATTACAGGCAATATTATCAGATTATCAGCAATACTAATACATCTCAGACAGGATTATCAGACAATACTAATACATCTCAGACAGGATTATCAGACAATACTAATACATCTCAGACAGATTATCAGGCAATACTAATACATCAGATTATCAGGCAATACTAATACATCTCAGACAGGATTATCAGGCAATACTAATACATCTCAGACAGGATTATCAGGCAATACTAATACATCTCAGACAGAATTATCAGACAATACTAATACATCTCAGACAGGATTATCAGGCAATACTAATACATCTCAGACAGGATTATCAGGCAATACTAATACATCTCAGACAGGATTATCAGGCAATACTAATACATCTCAGACAGGATTATCAGGCAATACTAATACATCTCAGACAGGATTATCAGGCAATACTAATACATCTCAGACAGGATTATCAGACAATACTAATACATCTCAGACAGGATTATCAGACAATACTAATACATCTCAGACAGAATTATCAGGCAATACTAATACATCTCAGACAGAATTATCAGGCAATACTAATACATCTCAGACAGACAGATTATCAGGATTACATCAGACAGGATTATCAGGCAATACTAATACATCTCAGACAGGATTATCAGGCAATACTAATACATCTCAGACAGGATTATCAGACAATATTATCAGGCAATACTAATACATCTCAGACAGAATTATCAGGCAATACTAATACATCTCAGACAGGATTATCAGGCAATACTAATACATCTCAGACAGGATTATCAGGCAATACTAATACATCTCAGACATAATTATCAGGCAATACTAATACATCTCAGACAGAATTATCAGGCAATACTAATACATCTTATACAGGATTATCAGACAGTACTAATACATCTCAGACAGAATTATCAGACAATACTAATACATCTCAGACAGAATTATCAGGCAATACTAATACATCTCAGACAGGATTATCAGGCAATACTAATACATCTCAGACAGGATTATCAGACAATACTAATACATCTCAGACAGAATTATCAGGCAATACTAATACATCTCAGACAGGATTATCAGACAATACTAATACATCTCAGACAGGATTATCAGGCAATACTAATACATCTCAGACAGGATTATCAGGCAATACTAATACATCTCAGACAGGATTATCAGACAATACTAATACATCTCAGACAGGATTATCAGGCAATACTAATACATCTCAGACAGAATTATCAGGCAATACTAATACATCTCAGACAGGATTATCAGGCAATACAGGATTATACATCTACATCTCAGACAGGCAATACTATTATCAGACAATACTAATACATCTCAGACAGGATTATCAGACAATACAGGATTATCAGGCAATACTAATACATCTCAGACAGGATTATCAATACTAATACATCTCAGACAGGATTATCAGACAATACATCTCAGACAGGATTATCAGGCAATACTAATACATCTCAGACAGGATTATCAGCAATTAATACATCAGACAGGCAATACTAATACATCTCAGACAGGATTATCAGACAATACTAATACATCTCAGACAGGATTATCAGACAATACTAATACATCTCAGACAGGATTATCAGGCAATACTAATACATCTCAGACAGGATTATCAGGCAATACTAATACATCTCAGACAGGATTATCAGGCAATACTAATACATCTCAGACAGAATTATCAGGCAATACTAATACATCTCAGACAGATTATCAGACAATTATACAGACAGGATTATACAATACTAATACATCTCAGACAGAATTATCAGGCAATACTAATACATCTCAGACAGAATTATCAGGCAATACTAATACATCTTATTATCAGGGATTATCAGATTATCAGACAATACTAATACATCTCAGACAGAATTATCAGACAATACTAATACATCAGGATTATCAGCAATACTAATACACAGACAGGATTATCAGGCAATACTAATACATCTCAGACAGGATTATCAGGCAATACTAATACATCTCAGACAGGATTATCAGACAATACTAATACATCTCAGACAGGATTATCAGGCAATACTAATACATCTCAGACAGGATTATCAGGCAATACACATCTACAGGATTATAATACATCTCAGACAGAATTATCAGATTATCAGGCAATACTAATACATCTCAGACAGGATTATCAGGCAATACTAATACATCTCAGACAGGATTATCAGGCAATACTAATACATCTCAGACAGGATTATCAGGCAATACTAATACATCTCAGCAATACTAATACATCTCAGACAGAATTATCAGGCAATACTAATACATCTCAGACAGGATTATCAGACAATACTAATACATTATCAGATTATCAATACTAATACATCTCAGACAGAATTATCAGACAATACTAATACATCTCAGACAGAATTATCAGGCAATACTAATACATCTCAGACAGGATTATCAGACAATACTAATACATCTCAGACAGGATTATCAGGCAATACTAATACATCTCAGACAGGATTATCAGGCAATACTAATACATCTCAGACAGGATTATCAGACAATATTACATCAGACAGAATTATCACAATACTAATACATCTCAGACAGGATTATCAGACAATACTAATACATCTCAGACAGACAGGCAATATTATCAGGATTATCAATACTAATACATCTCAGACAGGATTATCAGGCAATACTAATACATCTCAGACAGGATTATCAGGCAATACTAATACATCTCAGACAGGATTATCAGGCAATACTAATACACAGACAGGATTATCAGGCAATACTAATACATCAGACAGGATTATCAGACAATACTAATACATTAGACAGGATTATCAGACAATACTAATACATCTCAGACAGGATTATCAGGCAATACTAATACATCTCAGACAGGATTATCAGACAATACTAATACATCTCAGACAGGATTATCAGGCAATACTAATACATCTCAGACAGGATTATCAGGCAATACTAATACATCTCAGACAGAATTATCAGGCAATACTAATACATCTCAGACAGGATTATCAGGCAATACTAATACATCTCAGACAGGATTATCAGGCAATACTAATACATCTCAGACAGGATTATCAGGCAATACTAATACATCTCAGACAGGATTATCAGGCAATACTAATACATCTCAGACAGAATTATCAGGCAATACTAATACATCTCAGACAGGATTATCAGACAATACTAATACATCTCAGACAGAATTATCAGACAATACTAATACATCTCAGACAGAATTATCAGGCAATACTAATACATCTCAGACAGGATTATCAGGCAATACTAATACATCTCAGACAGAATTATCAGGATTATCAGGATTATCAGACAATACTAATACATCTCAGACAGGATTATCAGGCAATACTAATACATCTCAGACAGGATTATCAGACAATACTAATACATCTCAGACAGAATTATCAGGCAATACTAATACATCTCAGACAGAATTATCAGGCAATACTAATACATCTACAGGATTATCAGACAATACTAATACATCTCAGACAGGATTATCAGACAATACTAATACATCTCAGACAGAATTATCAGACAATACTAATACATCTCAGACAGATTATCAGACAATACTAATACATCTCAGATTATCAGCAATACTAATACATCTCAGACAGGATTACAGGATTATCAGGCAATACTAATACATCTCAGACAGGATTATCAGGCAATACTAATACATCTCAGACAGGATTATCAGACAATACTAATACATCTCAGACAGGATTATCAGGCAATACTAATACATCTCAGACAGGATTATCAGACAATACTAATACATCTCAGACAGAATTATCAGGCAATACTAATACATCTCAGACATACAGGATTATCAGGATTATCAATACTAATACATCAGGATTATCAGGCAATACTAATACATCTCAGACAGAATTATCAGGCAATACTAATATTCTCAGACAGATTATCACAATACTAATACATCTCAGACAGAATTATCAGACAATACTAATACATCTCAGACAGGATTATCAGACAATACTAATACATCAGAATTATCAGACAGACAGGATTATCAGACAATACTAATACATCTCAGACAGGATTATCAGGCAATACTAATACATCTCAGACAGGATTATCAGGCAATACTAATACATCTCAGACAGGATTATCAGACAATACTAATACATCTCAGACAGGATTATCAGGCAATACTAATACATCTCAGACAGGATTATCAGGCAATACTAATACATCTCAGACAGGATTATCATACATCTCAATATTATCAGGCAATACATACATCTCAGACAGGATTATCAGGCAATACTAATACATCTCAGACAGGATTATCAGGCAATACTAATACATCTCAGACAGAATTATCAGGCAATACTAATACATCTCAGACAGGATTATCAGACAATACTAATACATCTCAGACAGGATTATCAGGCAATACTAATACATCTCAGACAGGATTATCAGACAATACTAATACATCTCAGACAGGATTATCAGACAATACTAATACATCTCAGACAGGATTATCAGACAATACTAATACATCTCAGACAGAATTATCAGGCAATATAATACATCTCAGATTATCAGCAATACTAATACATCTCAGACAGGATTATCAGGCAATACTAATACATCTCAGACAGGATTATCAGGCAATACTAATACATCTCAGACAGACAGGATTATCAGGCAATACTAATACATCTCAGACATAATTATCAGGCAATACTAATACATCTCAGACAGATTATCAGACAATATTATCAGGACAATATAATACTAATTCAGACAGGATTATCAGGACAATACTAATACATCTCAGACAGATTATCAGACAATACTAATACATCTCAGACAGGATTATCAGGCAATACTAATACATCTCAGACAGGATTATCAGGCAATACTAATACATCTCAGACAGAATTATCAGGCAATACTAATACATCTCAGACAGGATTATCAGGCAATACTAATACATCTCAGACAGAATTATCAGGCAATACTAATACATCTCAGACAGAATTATCAGGCAATACTAATACATCTCAGACAGGATTATCAGACAATACTAATACATCTCAGACAGGATTATCAGACAATACTAATACATCTCAGACAGAATTATCAGGCAATACTAATACATCTCAGACAGAATTATCAGGCAATACTAATACATCTCAGACAGAATTATCAGGCAATACTAATACATCTCATACAGGATTATCAGACAGTACTAATACATCTCAGACAGAATTATCAGACAATACTAATACATCTCAGGATTATCAGCAATACTAATACATCTCAGACAGATTATCAGGCAATACTAATACATCTCAGACAGGATTATCAGACAATACTAATACATCTCAGACAGGATTATCAGGCAATACTAATACATCTCAGACAGAATTATCAGACAATACTAATACATCTCAGACAGGATTATCAGACAATACTAATACATCTCAGACAGGATTATCAGACAATATTATCAGACAGGATTATCACAATACTAATACAAGACAGGATTATCAGACAATATAATACATCTCAGACAGGATTATCAGGCAATACTAATACATCTCAGACAGGATTATCAGGCAATACTAATACATCTCAGACAGGATTATCAGACAATACTAATACATCTCAGACAGGATTATCAGGCAATACTAATACATCTCAGACAGGATTATCAGCAATACTAATACATCAGACAGAATTATCAGGCAATACTAATACATCTTAGACAGATTATCAGGCAATATTACATCTCAGGATTATCAGGCAATACTAATACATCTCAGACAGGATTATCAGACAATACTAATACATCTCAGACAGATTATCAGGCAATATTATCAGACAATACTAATACATCTCAGACAGGATTATCAGGCAATACTAATACATCTCAGACAGGATTATCAGACAATACTAATACATCTCAGACAGGATTATCAGACAATACTAATACATCTCAGACAGGATTATCAGACAATACTAATACATCTCAGACAGAATTATCAGACAATACAATACTAATACATCATCAGACAGGATTATCAGACAATACTAATACATCTCAGACAGGATTATCAGACAATACTAATACATCTCAGACAGAATTATCAGGCAATACTAATACATCTCAGACAGAATTATCAGGATTATCAGACAA
This sequence comes from Oncorhynchus masou masou, assembly GCF_036934945.1. Taxonomy (NCBI): domain Eukaryota; kingdom Metazoa; phylum Chordata; class Actinopteri; order Salmoniformes; family Salmonidae; genus Oncorhynchus; species Oncorhynchus masou. The sequence continues at coordinate 92,219,134 of NC_088216.1, forward strand.
TACTAATACATCTCAGACAGGATTATCAGACAATACTAATACATCTCAGACAGAATTATCAGGCAATACTAATACATCTCAGACAGGATTATCAGGCAATACTAATACATCTCAGACATAATTACAGCAATATTATCAGAATTATCAGGCAATACTAATACATCATACAGGATTATCAGACAATACTAATACATCTCAGACAGGATTATCAGACAATACTAATACATCTCAGACAGAATTATCAGACAATACTAATACATCTCAGACAGGATTATCAGACAATACTAATACATCTCGGAAGGGATTATCAGACAATACTAATACATCTCAGACATAATTATCAGGCAATACTAATACATCTCAGACAGGATTATCAGACAATACTAATACATCTCAGACAGGATTATCAGGCAGTACTAATACATCTCAGACAGGATTATCAGGCAATACTAATACATCTCAGACAGGATTATCAGACAATACTAATACATCTCAGACAGGATTATCAGGCAATACTAATACATCTCAGACATAATTATCAGGCAATACTAATACATCTCAGACAGAATTATCAGGCAATACTAATACATCTTATACAGGATTATCAGACAATACTAATACATCTCAGACAGGATTATCAGGCAGTACTAATACATCTCAGACAGGATTATCAGACAATACTAATACATCTCAGACAGGATTATCAGACAATACTAATACATCTCAGACAGGATTATCAGACAATACTAATACATCTCAGACAGGATTATCAGACAATACTAATACATCTCAGACAGGATTATCAGACAATACTAATACATCTCAGACAGGATTATCAGGCAATACTAATACATCTCAGACAGAATTATCAGGCAATACTAATACATCTCAGACAGGATTATCAGGCAATACTAATACATCTCAGACAGGATTATCAGGCAATACTAATACATCTCAGACAGAATTATCAGGCAATACTAATACATCTCAGACAGAATTATCAGACAATACTAATACATCTCAGACAGAATTATCAGACAATATTATCAGACATTATCACAATAATACATCTCAGACAGGATTATCAGACAATACTAATACATCTCAGACAGGATTATCAGGCAATACAATACTAATACATCTCAGACAGGATTATCAGGCAATACTAATACATCTCAGACAGAATTATCAGGCAATACTAATACATCTCAGACAGGATTATCAGACAATACTAATACATCTCAGACAGGATTATCAGGCAATACTAATACATCTCAGACAGGATTATCAGGCAATACTAATACATCTCAGACAGAATTATCAGGCAATACTAATACATCTCAGACAGAATTATCAGGCAATACTAATACATCTCAGACAGGATTATCAGGCAATACTAATACATCTCAGACAGAATTATCAGGCAATACTAATACATCTCAGACAGGATTATCAGACAATACTAATACATCTCAGACAGATTACAGACAATATTATCAGACAATACTAATACATCTCAGACATAATTATCAGACAATACTAATACATCTGACAGGATTATCAGGCAATACTAATACATCTCAGACAGGATTATCAGGCAATACTAATACATCTCAGACAGGATTATCAGACAATACTAATACATCTCAGACAGGATTATCAGACAATACTAATACATCTCTCAGACAGGATTATCAGGCAATACTAATACATCTCAGACAGGATTATCAGACAATACTAATACATCTCAGACAGAATTATCAGGCAATACTAATACATCTCAGACAGGATTATCAGGCAATACTAATACATCTCAGACAGATTATCAGCAATACTAATACATCTCAGACAATTACAATACTAATACATCTCAGACAGGATTATCAGGCAATACAATACTATTATACATACTAATACATCTCAGACAGGATTATCAGGCAATACTAATACATCTCAGACAGGATTATCAGGCAATACTAATACATCTCAGACAGGATTATCAGACAATACTAATACATCTCAGACAGGATTATCAGACAATACTAATACATCTCAGACAGAATTATCAGGCAATACTAATACATCTCAGACAGAATTATCAGGCAATACTAATACATCTTATACAGGATTATCAGACAGTACTAATACATCTCAGACAGAATTATCAGACAATACTAATACATCTCAGACAGGATTATCAGACAATACTAATACATCTCAGACATTATCACAATACTAATACATCTCAGACAGAATTATCAGACAATACTAATACATCTCAGACAGGATTATCAGGCAATACTAATACATCTCAGACAGGATTATCAGACAATACTAATACATCTCAGACATAATTATCAGGCAATACTAATACATCTCAGACAGGATTATATACTAATAGACATTATACTAATACATCTCAGACAGGATTATCAGACAATACTAATACATCTCAGACAGGATTATCAGACAATACTAATACATCTCAGACAGGATTATCAGACAATACTAATACATCTCAGACAGGATTATCAGGCAATACTAATACATCTCAGACAGAATTATCAGGCAATACTAATACATCTCAGACAGGATTATCAGACAATACTAATACATCTCAGACAGGATTATCAGACAATACTAATACATCTCAGACAGGATTATCAGACAATACTAATACAGACAGGATTATCAGACAATACTAATACATCTCAGACAGGATTATCAGGCAATACTAATACATCTCAGACAGGATTATCAGGCAATACTAATACATCTCAGACAGGATTATCAGGCAATACTAATACATCTCAGACAGGATTATCAGCAATACTAATACATCTAATTATCATAATACATCAGACAGGATTATCAGACAATACTAATACATCTCAGACAGGATTATCAGACAATACTAATACATCTCAGACAGGATTATCAGACAATACTAATACATCTCAGACAGAATTATCAGGCAATACTAATACATCTCAGACAGGATTATCAGACAATACTAATACATCTCAGACAGGATTATCAGACAATACTAATACATCTCAGACAGGATTATCAGGCAATACTAATACATCTCAGACAGGATTATCAGACAATACTAATACATCTCAGACAGGATTATCAGGCAATACTAATACATCTCAGGATTATCAGACAATACTAATACATCTCAGACAGGATTATCAGGCAATACTAATACATCTCAGACAGAATTATCAGGCAATACTAATACATCTCAGACAGGATTATCAGGCAATACTAATACATCTATTATACATCTAATACAGACAGGATTATCAGACAATACTAATACATCTCAGACAGGATTATCAGACAATACTAATACATCTCAGACAGAATTATCAGGCAATACTAATACATCTCAGACAGGATTATCAGGCAATACTAATACATCTCAGACAGGATTATCAGACAATACTAATACATCTCAGACAGGATTATCAGACACATACTAATACATCTCAGACAGGATTATCAGACAATACTAATACATCTCAGACAGAATTATCAGGCAATACTAATACATCTCAGACAGGCAATATTATCAGGATTATCAATACTAATACATCTCAGACAGGATTATCAGGCAATACTAATACATCTCAGACAGAATTATCAGGCAATACTAATACATCTCAGACAGGATTATCAGCAATACTAATACATCTCAGACAGACAATACTAATTATCAGACAATACTAATACATCTCAGACAGAATTATCAGGCAATACTAATACATCAGACAGGCAATACTAATACATCTCAGACAGGATTATCAGGCAATACTAATACATCAGGATTATCAGACAATACTAATACATCTCAGACAGAATTATCAGACAATACTAATACATCTCAGACAGACAAATTATCAGGCAATACTAATACATCTCAGACAGGATTATCAGGCAATACTAATACATCTCAGACAGGATTATCAGACAATACTAATACATCTCAGACAGACAATTATCAGCAATACAATACTAATACATCTACAGACAGGATTATCAGGCAATACTAATACATCTCAGACAGGATTATCAGGCAATACTAATACATCTCAGACAGAATTATCAGACAATACTAATACATCTCAGACAGGATTATCAGGACAATACTAATACATCTCAGACAGGATTATCAGACAATACTAATACATCTCAGACAGAATTATCAGACAATACTAATACATCTCAGACAGGATTATCAGACAATACTAATACATCAGGATTATCAGACAATACTAATACATCTCAGGATTATCAGACAATACTAATACATCTCAGACAGAATTATCAGGCAATACTAATACATCTCAGACAGGATTATCAGACAATACTAATACATCTCAGACAGAATTATCAATACTAATCTCAGACAGGATTATCAGGCAATACTAATACATCTCAGACAGGATTATCAGGCAATACTAATACATCTCAGACAGGATTATCAGACAATACTAATACATCTCAGACAGGATTATCAGGCAATACTAATACATCTCAGATTACAGAATTATCAGGCAATACTAATACATCTCAGACAGAATTATCAGGCAATACTAATACATCTTAGACAGGATTATCAGACAATACTAATACATCTCAGACAGATTATCAGGCAATACTAATACATCTCAGACAGGATTATCAGGCAATACTAATACATCAGAATTATCAGATCAGGATTATCAGACAATACTAATACATCTCAGACAGGATTATCAGACAATACTAATACATCTCAGACAGAATTATCAGGCAATACTAATACATCTCAGACAGGATTATCAGCAATACTAATACATCTCAGACATTATACAATACATCATCTCAGACAGGATTATCAGGCAATACTAATACATCTCAGACAGAATTATCAGGCAATACTAATACATCTCAGACAGAATTATCAGGCAATACTAATACATCTCAGACAGAATTATCAGGCAATACTAATACATCTTAGACAGGATTATCAGACAATACTAATACATCTCAGACAGAATTATCAGACAATACTAATACATCTCAGACAGAATTATCATACAATTATCAGGCAATACTAATACATCTCAGACAGGATTATCAGACAATACTAATACATCTCAGACAGATTATCAGGCAATACTAATACATCTCAGACAGGATTATCAGGCAATACTAATACATCTCAGACAGGATTATCAGACAATACTAATACATCTCAGACAGGATTATCAGACAATATAATACATCTCAGACAGGATTATCAGACAATACTAATACATCTCAGACAGGATTATCAGACAATACTAATACATCTCAGACAGAATTATCAGGCAATACTAATACATCTCAGACAGGATTATCAGGCAATACTAATACATCTCAGACAGGATTATCAGGCAATACTAATACATCTCAGACAGGATTATCAGGCAATACTAATACATCTCAGACAGACAATTATCATCTCAGACAATACTAATACATCTCAGACAGATTATCAGGCAATACTAATACATTAGACAGGATTATCACAATACTAATACATCTCAGACAGAATTATCAGACAATACTAATACATCTCAGACAGAATTATCAGGCAATACTAATACATCTCAGACAGGATTATCAGATCTCAGACAGATTATCAGACAATACTAATACATCTCAGACAGGATTATCAGGCAATACTAATACATCTCAGACAGATTATCAGGATTATCAGGCAATACTAATACATCTCAGACAGGATTATCAGACAATACTAATACATCTCAGACAGGATTATCAGGCAATACTAATACATCTCAGACAGGATTATCAGGCAATACTAATACATCTCAGACAGATTATCAGGCAATACTAATACATCTCAGACAGGATTATCAGGCAATACTAATACATCTCAGACAGGATTATCAGACAATACTAATACATCTCAGACAGGATTATCAGGCAATACTAATACATCTCAGACAGGATTATCAGGCAATACTAATACATCTCAGACAGGATTATCAGGCAATACTAATACATCTCAGACAGGATTATCAGGCAATACTAATACATCTCAGACAGGATTATCAGACAATACTAATACATCTCAGACAGAATTACAGACAATACTAATACATTATCAGGATTATCAGACAATACTAATACATCTCAGACAGGATTATCAGACAATTAATACATCAGACAGGCAATACTAATACATCTCAGACAGGATTATCAGACAATACTAATACATCTCAGACAGGATTATCAGGCAATACTAATACATCTCAGACAGGATTATCAGGCAATACTAATACATCAGAATTATCAGACAGAATTATCAGGCAATACTAATACATCTCAGACAGGATTATCAGGCAATACTAATACATCTCAGACAGGATTATCAGACAATACTAATACATCTCAGACAGGATTATCAGACAATACTAATACATCTCAGACAGGATTATCAGACAATACTAATACATCTCAGACAGGATTATCAGACAATACTAATACATCTCAGACAGGATTATCAGGCAATACTAATACATCTCAGACAGATTATCAGACAATATTATCAGACAGGATTATCAGACAATACTAATACATCTCAGACAGAATTATCAGCAATACTAATACATCTCAGACAGATTATCAGGCAATACTAATACATCTCAGACAGGATTATCAGACAATACTAATACATCTCAGGATTACAGGATTATCAGGCAATACTAATACATCTCAGACAGGATTATCATACAATACTAATACATCTCAGACAGGATTATCAGACAATACTAATACATCTCAGACAGGATTATCAGCAGACAATACTAATACATCTCAGACAGAATTATCACAATACTAATACATCTCAGACAGAATTATCAGGCAATACTAATACATCTCAGACAGGATTATCAGGCAATACTAATACATCTCAGACAGCAAATTATCAGGCAATACTAATACATCTCAGACAGAATTATCAGGCAATACTAATACATCTTATACAGGATTATCAGACAATACTAATACATCTCAGACAGGATTATCAGACAATACTAATACATCTCAGACAGAATTATCAGGCAATACTTACATCAGACATTATACAATACTAATACATCTCAGACAGGATTATCAGGCAATACTAATACATCTCAGACAGGATTATCAGGCAATACTAATACATCTCAGACAGGATTATCAGACAATACTAATACATCTCAGACAGAATTATCAGGCAATACTAATACATCTCAGACAGAATTATCAGGCAATACTAATACATCTCAGACAGGATTATCAGACAATACTAATACATCTCAGAATTACAGACAATATTATCAGATTATCACAATACTAATACATCTCAGACAGAATTATCAGGCAATACTAATACATCTCAGACAGAATTATCAGGCAATACTAATACATCTCAGACAGGATTATCAGGATTATCAGACAATACTAATACATCTCAGACAGGATTATCAGACAATACTAATACATCTCAGACAGGATTATCAGGCAATACTAATACATCTCAGACAGGATTATCAGACAATACTAATACATCTCAGACAGGATTATCAGGCAGTACTAATACATCTCAGACAGGATTATCAGGCAATACTAATACATCTCAGACAGGATTATCAGACAATACTAATACATCTCAGACAGGATTACAGGATTATCAGACAATACTAATACATCTCAGACAGAATTATCAGGCAATACTAATACATCTCAGACAGAATTATCAGCAATACAATACTAATACATCTTACATCAGACAGGATTATCAGACAATACTAATACATCTCAGACAGGATTATCAGGCAATACTAATACATCTCAGACAGGATTATCAGCAATACAATACTAATACATCTCAGACAGGATTATCAGACAATACTAATACATCTCAGACAGATTATCAGGCAATACTAATACATCTCAGACAGGATTATCAGGCAATACTAATACATCTCAGACAGGATTATCAGCAATACTAATACATCTTATCAGACAATACTAATACATCTCAGACAGGATTATCAGGCAATACTAATACATCTCAGACAGATTATCAGGCAATACTAATACATCTCAGACAGGATTATCAGGCAATACTAATACATCTCAGACAGAATTATCAGACAATACTAATACATCTCAGATTACAGGATTATCAGATTACAATACTAATACATCTCAGACAGGATTATCAGACAATACTAATACATCTCAGACAGGATTATCAGGCAATACTAATACATCTTGGAAGGGATTATCAGACAATACTAATACATCTCAGACAGGATTATCAGACAATACTAATACATCTTGGAAGGGATTATCAGACAATACTAATACATCTCAGACAGGATTATCAGACAATACTAATACATCTCAGACAGGATTATCAGACAATACTAATACATCTCAGACAGGATTATCAGGCAATACTAATACATCTCAGACAGAATTATCAGACAATACTAATACATCTCAGACAGAATTATCAGGCAATACTAATACATCTCAGACAGGATTATCAGGCAATACTAATACATCTCAGACAGGATTATCAGGCAATACTAATACATCTCAGACAGGATTATCAGGCAATACTAATACATCTCAGACAGAATTATCAGGCAATACTAATACATCTCAGACAGGATTATCAGACAATACTAATACATCTCAGACAGAATTATCAGGCAATACTAATACATCTCAGACAGGATTATCAGACAATACAATACTAATACATCTCAGACAGGGCAATACTAATACATTATCAGGATTATCACAATACTAATACATCTCAGACAGAATTATCAGGCAATACTAATACATCTCAGACTCAGATTATCAATACTAATACATCTCAGACAGGATTATCAGACAATACTAATACATCTCAGACAGGATTATCAGGCAATACTAATACATCTCAGACAGGATTATCAGACAATACTAATACATCTCAGACAGAATTATCAGGCAATACTAATACATCTCAGACAGGATTATCAGGCAATACTAATACATCTCAGACAGGATTATCAGACAATACTAATACATCTCAGACAGGATTATCAGACAATACTAATACATCTCAGACAGAATTATCAGGCAATACTAATACATCTCAGACAGGATTATCAGACAATACTAATACATCTCAGACAGGATTATCAATACAATACATCTCAGACAATTATCATCTAATAGACAGGATTATCAGACAATACTAATACATCTCAGACAGAATTATCAGGCAATACTAATACATCTCAGACAGGATTATCAGACAATACTAATACATCATCAGACAGGATTATCAGACAATACTAATACATCTCAGACAGGATTATCAGGCAATACTAATACATCTCAGACAGGATTATCAGACAATACTAATACATCTCAGACAGGATTATCAGACAATACTAATACATCTCAGACACAGGATTATCAGGCAATACTAATACATCTCAGACAGAATTATCAGGCAATACTAATACATCTTATACACAGACAGGATTATCAGACAATATTACATCTCAGACAGAATTATACTAATACATCTCAGACAGGATTATCAGAATTACAATACTAATACATCTCAGACAGAATTATCAGACAATACAATACTAATACATCTCAGACAGGATTATCAGGCAATACTAATACATCTCAGACAGGATTATCAGACAATACTAATACATCTCAGACAGAATTATCAGGCAATACTAATACATCTCAGACAGGATTATCAGGCAATACTAATACATCTCAGACAGAATTATCAGGCAATACTAATACATCTCAGACAGGATTATCAGGCAATACTAATACATCTCAGACAGGATTACAGGATTACATCAGACAGATTATCAGACAATACTAATACATCTCAGACAGAATTATCAGGCAATACTAATACATCTCAGACAGGATTATCAGGCAATACTAATACATCTCAGACAGGATTATCAGGCAATACTAATACATCTCAGACAGGATTATCAGGCAATACTAATACATCTCAGACAGGATTATCAGACAATACTAATACATCTCAGACAGGATTATCAGACAATACAGACAATACTAATACATCTCAGACAGGATTATCAGGCAATACTAATACATCTCAGACAGGATTATCAGACAATACTAATACATCTAATTATCAGGCAATACTAATACATCTCAGACAGGATTATCAGGCAATACTAATACATCTCAGACAGAATTATCAGGCAATACTAATACATCTGACAGGATTATCAGGCAATACTAATACATCTCAGACAGGATTATCAGACAATACTAATACATCTCAGACAGGATTATCAGACAATACTAATACATCTCAGACAGGATTATCAGGCAGTACTAATACATCTCAGACAGGATTATCATGCAATACTAATACATCAGACAGATTATCAGGCAATTATCAGACAATACTAATACATCTCAGACAGGATTATCAGACAATACTAATACATCTCAGACAGGATTATCAGACAATACTAATACATCTCAGACAGAATTATCAGATTATCAGGCAATACTAATACATCTCAGACAGGATTATCAGACATTATACTAATACATCTCAGACAGGATTATCAGATCAGACAATACTAATACATCTCAGACAGGATTATCAGGCAATACTAATACATCTCAGACAGAATTATCAGGCAATACTAATACATCTCAGACAGAATTATCAGGCAATACTAATACATCAGACAATACTAATACATCTCAGACAGAATTATCAGGCAATACTAATACATCTCAGACAGGATTATCAGACAATACTAATACATCTCAGACAGGATTATCAGACAATACTAATACATCTCAGACAGGATTATCAGACAATACTAATACATCTCAGACAGGATTATCAGACAATACTAATACATCTCAGACAGAATTATCAGGCAATACTAATACATCTCAGACAGGATTATCAGGCAATACTAATACATCTCAGACAGGATTATCAGACAATACTAATACATCTCAGACAGGATTATCAGGCAATACTAATACATCTCAGACAGAATTATCAGGCAATACTAATACATCTCAGACAGGATTATCAGGCAATACTAATACATCTCAGACAGAATTATCAATACTAATACATACAGGATTATCAGACAATACTAATACATCTCAGACAGGATTATCAGACAATACTAATACATCTCAGACAGAATTATCAGGCAATACTAATACATCTCAGACAGAATTATCAGGCAATACTAATACATCTTATACAGGATTATCAGACAGTACTAATACATCTCAGACAGGATTATCAGACAATACTAATACATCTCAGACAGAATTATCAGGCAATACTAATACATCTCAGACAGGATTATCAGGCAATACTAATACATCTCAGACAGGATTATCAGACAATACTAATACATCTCAGACAGGATTATCAGGCAATACTAATACATCTCAGACAGGATTATCAGGCAATACTAATACATCTCAGACAGAATTATCAGGATTATCAATACTAATACATCTCAGACAGGATTATCAGGCAATACTAATACATCTCAGACAGGATTATCAGGCAATACTAATACATCTCAGACAGGATTATCAGGCAATACTAATACATCTCAGACAGGATTATCAGACAATACTAATACATCTCAGACAGAATTATCAGGCAATACTAATACATCTTAGACAGGATTATCAGACAATACTAATACATCTCAGACAGGATTATCAGACAATACTAATACATCTTATACAGGATTATCAGGCAATACTAATACATCTCAGACAGGATTATCAGACAATACTAATACATCTCAGACAGAATTATCAGACAATACTAATACATCTCAGACAGGATTATCAGACAATACTAATACATCTCAGACAGGATTATCAGGCAATACTAATACATCTCAGACAGGATTATCAGACAATACTAATACATCTCAGACAGAATTATCAGGCAATACTAATACATCTCAGACAGGATTATCAGGCAATACTAATACATCTCAGACAGGATTATCAGACAATACTAATACATCTCAGACAGGATTATCAGACAATACTAATACATCTCAGACAGAATTATCAGGCAATACTAATACATCTCAGACAGAATTATCAGGCAATACTAATACATCTCAGACAGGATTATCAGGCAATACTAATACATCTCAGACAGAATTATCAGGCAATACTAATACATCTCAGACATAATTATCAGGATTATCAGACAATACTAATACATCTCAGACAGAATTATCAGGCAATACTAATACATCTGACAGGATTATCAGGCAATACTAATACATCTCAGACAGGATTATCAGACAATACTAATACATCTCAGACAGGATTATCAGACAATACTAATACATCTCGGAAGGGATTATCAGACAATACTAATACATCTCAGACATAATTATCAGGCAATACTAATACATCTCAGACAGGATTATCAGACAATACTAATACATCTCAGACAGGATTATCAGACAATACTAATACATCTCAGACAGGATTATCAGGCAATACTAATACATCTCAGACAGGATTATCAGGCAATACTAATACATCTCAGACAGGATTATCAGACAATACTAATACATCTCAGACAGGATTATCAGGCAATACTAATACATCTCAGACAGAATTATCAGGCAATACTAATACATCTTATACAGGATTATCAGACAATACTAATACATCTCAGACAGAATTATCAGACAATACTAATACATCTCAGACAGGATTATCAGGCAATACTAATACATCTCAGACAGGATTATCAGGCAATACTAATACATCTCAGACAGGATTATCAGACAATACTAATACATCTCAGACAGGATTATCAGGCAATACTAATACATCTCAGACAGGATTATCAGGCAATACTAATACATCTCAGACAGGATTATCAGGCAATACTAATACATCTCAGACAGAATTATCAGGCAATACTAATACATCTTATACAGGATTATCAGACAGTACTAATACATCTGACAGGATTATCAGACAATACTAATACATCTCAGACAGAATTATCAGGCAATACTAATACATTTTATACTGGATTATCAGACAATACTAATACATCTCAGACAGGATTATCAGGCAGTACTAATACATCTCAGACAGGATTATCAGACAATACTAATACATCTGACAGGATTATCAGGCAATACTAATACATCTCAGACAGGATTATCAGACAATACTAATACATCTCAGACAGGATTATCAGGCAATACTAATACATCTCAGACAGGATTATCAGACAATACTAATACATCTCATCTCAGACAGGATTATCAGACAGTACTAATACATCTCAGACAGAATTATCAGGCAATACTAATACATCTCAGACAGGATTATCAGACAATACTAATACATCTTATACAGGATTATCAGACAATACTAATACATCTCAGACAGAATTATCAGACAATACTAATACATCTCAGACAGAATTATCAGGCAATACTAATACATCTCAGACAGGATTATCAGGCAATACTAATACATCTCAGACAGGATTATCAGACAATACTAATACATCTCAGACAGAATTATCAGACAATACTAATACATCTCAGACAGGATTATCAGACAATACTAATACATCTTGGAAGGGATTATCAGACAATACTAATACATCTCAGACATAATTATCAGGCAATACTAATACATCTCAGACAGGATTATCAGACAATACTAATACATCTCAGACAGGATTATCAGACAATACTAATACATCTCAGACAGGATTATCAGGCAGTACTAATACATCTCAGACAGGATTATCATGCAATACTAATACATCTCAGACAGGATTATCAGACAATACTAATACATCTCAGACAGAATTATCAGGCAATACTAATACATCTCAGACAGAATTATCAGGCAATACTAATACATCTTATACAGGATTATCAGACAGTACTAATACATCTCAGACAGAATTATCAGACAATACTAATACATCTCAGACAGAATTATCAGGCAATACTAATACATCTCAGACAGGATTATCAGGCAATACTAATACATCTCAGACAGGATTATCAGACAATACTAATACATCTTATCCAGGATTATCAGACAATACTAATACATCTCAGACAGGATTATCAGGCAATACTAATACATCTCAGACATAATTATCAGGCAATACTAATACATCTCAGACAGAATTATCAGGCAATACTAATACATCTTATACAGGATTATCAGACAATACTAATACATCTCAGACAGGATTATCAGGCAGTACTAATACATCTCAGACAGGATTATCAGACAATACTAATACATCTCAGACAGGATTATCAGACAATACTAATACATCTCAGACAGGATTATCAGGCAATACTAATACATCTCAGACAGAATTATCAGGCAATACTAATACATCTCAGACAGGATTATCAGACAATACTAATACATCTCAGACAGGATTATCAGACAATACTAATACATCTCAGACAGAATTATCAGGCAATACTAATACATCTGACAGGATTATCAGGCAATACTAATACATCTCAGACAGGATTATCAGGCAATACTAATACATCTCAGACAGGATTATCAGACAATACTAATACATCTCAGACAGGATTATCAGACAATACTAATACATCTCAGACAGGATTATCAGACAATACTAATACATCTCAGACAGGATTATCAGACAATACTAATACATCTTATACAGGATTATCAGGCAATACTAATACATCTCAGACAGGATTATCAGGCAATACAATACTAATACATCTCAGACAGAATTATCAGACAATACTAATACATCTCAGATAGAATTATCAGGCAATACTAATACATTTTATACAGGATTATCAGACAATACTAATACATTTTATACAGGATTATCAGACAATACTAATACATCTTAGACAGGATTATCAGACAATACTAATACATCTTATACAGGATTATCAGGCAATACTAATACATCTCAGACAGGACAATTATCAGACAGGATTATCAGGCAATACTAATACATCTCAGACAGAATTATCAGACAATACTAATACATCTCAGACAGGATTATCAGGCAATACTAATACATCTCAGACAGGATTATCAGACAATACTAATACATCTTATACAGGATTATCAGGCAATACTAATACATCTTGGAAGGGATTATCAGACAATACTAATACATCTCAGACAGGATTATCAGACAATACTAATACATCTTGAAAGGGATTATCAGACAATACTAATACATCTCAGACAGGATTATCAGACAATACTAATACATCTCAGATAGAATTATCAGGCAATACTAATACATTTTATACAGGATTATCAGACAATACTAATACATTTTATACAGGATTATCAGACAATACTAATACATCTTATACAGGATTATCAGACAATACTAATACATCTCAGACATAATTATCAGACAATACTAATACATCTCAGACATAATTATCAGACAATACTAATACATCTCAGACAGAATTATCAGACAGTACTAATACAGCTCAGACAGGCAGACATATCAGATTCAACAGCCTCTGATTGGATTGGAATTGTCATAGTGACATAGTGATATTAAACGTCTTGCAGTGTACCAGAGTGGACACTAGATGGAGCTCTCAGACCACTATTAGAAAGCCTCCCTCTGGCTCCATAGGGTTCATCCCAAATGACACCCTATTCACTATCGTGCACTACTTTTGACCAGAGCCTTGATCAAAAATAGTGTTCCGTATAGGAATTAGGGTGCCATTTGTGACGTTCGCACTGTCTGCCTGGTCCTGGCCTGTTCAGTGATGTCTGGAACCCTTCTGTCAGGAGAAATCTACGGCTGTGTTCCAGGCTGACTACATTGTAGACACCTGCCAGATCTCACAGCACATATGGATAGGTGTTTAAAACATATCAGCTAACCACATTATATGGGTTACCAGGCTTCATCTGGGTCTGGAAAGCTGGTCCTACATGTTACATATCCAGCCATCACCATGTCTTGAGACATCTTTAAAAAGTGAAGACATTTTAGACATAAATATACGTTTTAAGATTGATTTCTGGTTGATGTATTTAAACGAATAGTATTTCTGGTTGATTTCTTTGAACATGTTTGTGTTGTGGTGATTTGGTGATCACTTAATGTACTGAAGTTTTGACAAACTTCACAAAACAACAGTTTAAAACAATTCAATATCTATTTTCAGAAAAATCTTCAACACTTGTGTCACTCTGTGCAAGGGGAAGGCCATAAGAACACAACTAGCTAATTTTAGTATGCAATTATTTCTCAATAGATGTGATAAATAAATGTAGATTAAAATATATGGGCAGTTACAACATGTATAGATTGTAGAATAGATGAGCAATAACTAAATATCCAGATACAGGAGATGGGCTGATTGGAAGCTAAATGTTCAGACTGACGATAGAAATGGGCTGATCAGGGGTACTAAATAGTGGGGTAGGTCGTACCAAGAGAAGGGCTGATCAGGGGTACTAAATAGTGGGGTAGGTCGTACCAAGAGAAGGGCTGATCAGGGGTACTAAATAGTGGGGTAGGTCGTACCAAGAGAAGGGCTGATCAGGGGTACTAAATAGTGGGGTAGGTCGTACCAAGAGAAGGGCTGATCAGGGGTACTAAATAGTGGGTTAGGTCGTACCAAGAGAAGGGCTGATCAGGGGTACTAAATAGTGGGGTAGGTCGTACTGAGAGAAGGGCTGATCAGGGGTACTAAATAGTGGGGGAGGCTGCTGATCAGGGGTACTAAATAGTGGGGTAGGTCGTACCGAGAGATGGGCTGATTGGAAGCTAAATGTTCAGACTGACGATAGAAATGGGCTGATCAGGGGTACTAAATAGTGGGGTAGGTCGTACCGAGAGAAGGGCTGATTGGAAGCTAAATGTTCAGACTGACGATAGAAATGGGCTGATCAGGGGTACTAAATAGTGGGGTAGGTCGTACCAAGAGAAGGGCTGATCAGGGGTACTAAATAGTGGGTTAGGCCGTACCAAGAGAAGGGCTGATCAGGGGTACTAAATAGTGGGGTAGGTCGTGCCAAGAGAAGGGCTGATCAGGGGTACTAAATAGTGGGGTAGGTCGTACCAAGAGAAGGGCTGATCAGGGGTACTAAATAGTGGGTTAGGCCGTACCAAGAGAAGGGCTGATCAGGGGTACTAAATAGTGGGGTAGGCCGTACCAAGAGAAGGGCTGATCAGGGGTACTAAATAGTGGGGTAGGTCGTACCAAGAGAAGGGCTGATCAGGGGTACTAAATAGTGGGTTAGGCCGTACCAAGAGAAGGGCTGATCAGGGGTACTAAATAGTGGGTTAGGCCGTACCAAGAGAAGGGCTGATCAGGGGTACTAAATGGTGGGGGAGGTTGTACCAAGAGAAGGGCTGATCAGGGGTACTAAATGGTGGGGGAGGTTGTACCAAGAGAAGGGCTGATCAGGGGTACTAAATGGTGGGGGAGGTTGTACCAAGAGAAGGGCTGATCAGGGGTACTAAATGGTGGGGAGGTTGTACCAAGAGAAGGGCTGATCAGGGGTACTAAATAGTGGGTTAGGCCGTACCAAGAGAAGGGCTGATCAGGGGTACTAAATAGTGGGGTAGGTCGTACCAAGAGAAGGGCTGATCAGGGGTACTAAATAGTGGGTTAGGCCGTACCAAGAGAAGGGCTGATCAGGGGTACTAAATGGTGGGGGAGGTTGTACCAAGAGAAGGGCTGATCAGGGGTACTAAATGGTGGGGGAGGTTGTACCAAGAGAAGGGCTGATCAGGGGTACTAAATGGTGGGGGAGGTTGTACCAAGAGAAGGGCTGATCAGGGGTACTAAATAGTGGGTTAGGCCGTACCAAGAGAAGGGCTGATCAGGGGTACTAAATGGTGGGGAGGTTGTACCAAGAGAAGGGCTGATCAGGGGTACTAAATGGTGGGGGAGGTTGTACCAAGAGAAGGGCTGATCAGGGGTACTAAATGGTGGGGGAGGTTGTACCAAGAGAAGGGCTGATCAGGGGTACTAAATGGTGGGGAGGTTGTACCAAGAGAAGGGCTGATCAGGGGTACTAAATAGTAGTGGGGGAGGCTGCTGATCAGGGGTACTAAATAGTGGGTTAGGCCGTACCAAGAGAAGGGCTGATCAGGGGTACTAAATGGTGGGGGAGGTTGTACCAAGAGAAGGGCTGATCAGGGGTACTAAATGGTGGGGGAGGTTGTACCAAGAGAAGGGCTGATCAGGGGTACTAAATGGTGGGGAGGTTGTACCAAGAGAAGGGCTGATCAGGGGTACTAAATAGTGGGGTAGGTCGTACCAAGAGAAGGGCTGATCAGGGGTACTAAATAGTGGGGGAGGCTGCTGATCAGGGGTACTAAATAGTGGGGTAGGTCGTACCAAGAGAAGGGTTGATCAGGGGTACTAAATAGTGGGTTAGGCCGTACCAAGAGAAGGGCTGATCAGGGGTACTAAATGGTGGGGGAGGTTGTACCAAGAGAAGGGCTGATCAGGGGTACTAAATGGTGGGGGAGGTTGTACCAAGAGAAGGGCTGATCAGGGGTACTAAATGGTGGGGGAGGTTGTACCAAGAGAAGGGCTGATCAGGGGTACTAAATGGTGGGGGAGGTTGTACCAAGAGAAGGGCTGATCAGGGGTACTAAATGGTGGGGGAGGTTGTACCAAGAGAAGGGCTGATCAGGGGTACTAAATGGTGGGGGAGGTTGTACCAAGAGAAGGGCTGATCAGGGGTACTAAATGGTGGGGAGGTTGTACCAAGAGAAGGGCTGATCAGGGGTACTAAATGGTGGGGAGGTTGTACCAAGAGAAGGGCTGATCAGGGGTACTAAATGGTGGGGAGGTTGTACCAAGAGAAGGGCTGATCAGGGGTACTAAATGGTGGGGGAGGTTGTACCAAGAGAAGGGCTGATCAGGGGTACTAAATGGTGGGGAGGTTGTACCAAGAGAAGGGCTGATCAGGGGTACTAAATGGTGGGGGAGGTTGTACCAAGAGAAGGGCTGATCAGGGGTACTAAATGGTGGGGAGGTTGTACCAAGAGAAGGGCTGATCAGGGGTACTAAATGGTGGGGGAGGTTGTACCAAGAGAAGGGCTGATCAGGGGTACTAAATGGTGGGGGAGGTTGTACCAAGAGAAGGGCTGATCAGGGGTACTAAATGGTGGGGGAGGTTGTACCAAGAGAAGGGCTGATCAGGGGTACTAAATGGTGGGGGAGGTTGTACCAAGAGAAGGGCTGATCAGGGGTACTAAATGGTGGGGAGGTTGTACCAAGAGAAGGGCTGATCAGGGGTACTAAATGGTGGGGGAGGTGTACCAAGAGAAGGGCTGATCAGGGGTACTAAATGGTGGGGGAGGTTGTACCAAGAGAAGGGCTGATCAGGGGTACTAAATGGTGGGGGAGGTTGTACCAAGAGAAGGGCTGATCAGGGGTACTAAATGGTGGGGGAGGTTGTACCAAGAGAAGGGCTGATCAGGGGTACTAAATAGTGGGGTAGGTCGTACCAAGAGAAGGGCTGATCAGGGGTACTAAATGGTGGGGAGGTTGTACCAAGAGAAGGGCTGATCAGGGGTACTAAATGGTGGGGGAGGTTGTACCAAGAGAAGGGCTGATCAGGGGTACTAAATGGTGGGGGAGGTTGTACCAAGAGAAGGGCTGATCAGGGGTACTAAATGGTGGGGGAGGTTGTACCAAGAGAAGGGCTGATCAGGGGTACTAAATGGTGGGGGAGGTTGTACCAAGAGAAGGGCTGATCAGGGGTACTAAATGGTGGGGGAGGTTGTACCAAGAGAAGGGCTGATCAGGGGTACTAAATGGTGGGGGAGGTTGTACCAAGAGAAGGGCTGATCAGGG
>NC_088216.1:92576319-92602205 GCF_036934945.1 Oncorhynchus masou masou
CAGGCACGGTAGATAGAGTCACCTACAGATGGATGTGTGGTTTCAGGGGGAGAAACCAGCTGTGAGCCTGGGACCAGGCACGGTAGATAGAGTCACCTACAGATGGATGTGTGGTTTCAGGGAGAAACCAGCTGGGAGCCTGGGACCAGACACAGTAGATAAAGAGTCACCTTCAGATGGATGTGTGTTTCAGGGAGAAACCAGCTGTCAGCCTGGGACCAGACACGGTGGATAAAGAGTCACCTACAGATGGATGTGTGGTTTCAGGGAGAAACCAGCTGTGAGCCTGGGACCAGGCACGGTAGATAGAGTCACCTACAGATGGATGTGTGGTTTCAGGGAGAAACCAGCTGTGAGCCTGGGACCAGGCACGGTGGATAAAGAGTCACCTACAGATGGATGTGTGGATTCAGAGAGAAGCCAGCTGGGGGCCTGCGACCAGACACAGTAGATAAAGATTCACCTACAGATGGATGTGTGGTTTCAGGGAGAAGCCAGCTGTCAGCCTGGGACCAGGCACGGTAGATAGAGTCACCTTCAGATGGATGTGTGGTTTCAGGGAGAAACCAGCTGTGAGCCTGGGACCAGGCACGGTAGATAAAGTCACCTTCAGATGGATGTGTGGTTTCAGGGAGAAACCAGCTGTGAGCCTGGGACCAGGCACGGTAGATAGAGTCACCTTCAGATGGATGTGTGGTTTCAGGGAGAAACCAGCTGGGAGCCTGGGACCAGACACGGTGGATAGAGTCACCTTCAGATGGATGTGTGGTTTCAGGGAGAAACCAGCTGGGAGCCTGGGACCAGACACGGTGGATAAAGAGTCACCTTCAGATGGATGTGTGGTTTCAGGGAGAAACCAGCTGTCAGCCTGGGACCAGACACGGTGGATAAAGAGTCACCTACAGATGGATGTGTGGATTCAGAGAGAAGCCAGCTGGGGGCCTGCGACCAGACACAGTAGATAAAGAGTCACCTACAGATGGATGTGTGGTTTCAGGGAGAAACCAGCTGTGAGCCTGGGACCAGGCACGGTGGATAAAGAGTCACCTACAGATGGATGTGTGGTTTCAGGGAGAAACCAGCTGGGAGCCTGGGACCAGACACGGTGGATAAAGAGTCACCTTCAGATGGATGTGTGGTTTCAGGGAGAAACCAGCTGTCAGCCTGGGACCAGACACGGTGGATAAAGAGTCACCTACAGATGGATGTGTGGATTCAGGGAGAAGCCAGCCTGGGACCAGGCACGGTGGATAAAGAGTCACCTACAGATGGATGTGTGGATTCAGAGAGAAGCCAGCTGGGGGCCTGCGACCAGACACAGTAGATAAAGAGTCACCTTCAGATGGATGTGTGGTTTCAGGGAGAAACCAGCTGGGAGCCTGGGACCAGACACGGTGGATAGAGTCACCTTCAGATGGATGTGTGGTTTCAGGGAGAAACCAGCTGGGAGCCTGGGACCAGACACGGTGGATAAAGAGTCACCTTCAGATGGATGTGTGGTTTCAGGGAGAAACCAGCTGTCAGCCTGGGACCAGACACGGTGGATAAAGAGTCACCTACAGATGGATGTGTGGATTCAGAGAGAAGCCAGCTGGGGGCCTGCGACCAGACACAGTAGATAAAGAGTCACCTACAGATGGATGTGTGGTTTCAGGGAGAAACCAGCTGTGAGCCTGGGACCAGGCACGGTGGATAAAGAGTCACCTACAGATGGATGTGTGGTTTCAGGGAGAAACCAGCTGGGAGCCTGGGACCAGACACGGTGGATAAAGAGTCACCTTCAGATGGATGTGTGGTTTCAGGGAGAAACCAGCTGTCAGCCTGGGACCAGACACGGTGGATAAAGAGTCACCTACAGATGGATGTGTGGATTCAGGGAGAAGCCAGCCTGGGACCAGGCACGGTGGATAAAGAGTCACCTACAGATGGATGTGTGGATTCAGAGAGAAGCCAGCTGGGGGCCTGCGACCAGACACAGTAGATAAAGAGTCACCTTCAGATGGATGTGTGGATTCAGGGAGAAGCCAGCCTGGGACCAGGCACGGTGGATAAAGAGTCACCTACAGATGGATGTGTGGTTTCAGAGAGAAACCAGCTGTCAGCCTGGGACCAGACAGGGTGGATAAAGAGTCACCTACAGATGGATGTGTGGATTCAGAGAGAAGCCAGCTGGGGGCCTGCGACCAGACACAGTAGATAAAGAGTCACCTACAGATGGATGTGTGGTTTCAGGGAGAAACCAGCTGTGAGCCTGGGACCAGGCAGGGTGGATAAAGAGTCACCTACAGATGGATGTGTGGTTTCAGGGAGAAACCAGCTGTGAGCCTGGGACCAGGCAGGGTGGATAAAGAGTCACCTACAGATGGATGTGTGGATTCAGAGAGAAACCAGCTGTGAGCCTGGGACCAGGCACGGTAGATAAAGAGTCACCTACAGATGGATGTGTGGTTTCAGGGAGAAACCAGCTGGCAGCCTGGGACCAGGCATAGTGGATAAAGAGTCACCTACAGATGGATCTGTGGTTTCAGAGAGAAGCCAGCTGGGAGCCTGGGACCAGACACGGTGGATAAAGACTCACCTACAGATGGATGTGTGGTTTCAGAGAGAAACCAGCTGTGAGCCTGGGACCAGGCATGGTGGATAAAGAGTCACCTTCAGATGGATGTGTGGATTCAGGCAGAAGCCAGCCTGGGACCAGACACGGTGGATCAAGACTCACCTACAGATGGATGTGTGGTTTCAGGGAGAAGCCAGCTGGGAGCCTGGGACCAGACACGGTGGATAAAGACTCACCTTCAGATGGATGTGTGGATTCAGAGAGAAGCCAGCTGGGAGCCTGGGACCAGACACGGTGGATCAAGATTCACCTTCAGATGGATGTGTGGTTTCAGGGAGAAACCAGCTGTGAGCCTGGGACCAGACACGGTGGATCAAGATTCACCTTCAGATGGATGTGTGGTTTCAGGGAGAAACCAGCTGGGAGCCTGGGACCAGACACGGTGGATAAAGACTCACCTTCAGATGGATGTGTGGTTTCAGAGAGAAGCCAGCTGTGAGCCTGGGACCAGACAGGGTAGATAAAGAGTCAATTTCAGATGGATGTGTGGTTTCAGAGAGAAGCCAGCTGGGAGCCTGGGACCAGACACGGTGGATCAAGATTCACCTTCAGATGGATGTGTGGTTTCAGGGAGAAACCAGCTGTGAGCCTGGGACCAGGCATGGTGGATAAAGACTCACCTACAGATGGATGTGTGGATTCAGGGAGAAGCCAGCCTGCGACCAGACACAGTGGATAAAGAGTCACCTCCAGATGGATGTGTGGTTTCAGGGAGAAGCCAGCTGGGAGCTTGGGATCAGACACGGTGGATAAAGAGTCACCAACAGATGGATGTGTGGTTTCAGAGAGAAGCCAGCTGGGAGCCTGCGACCAGACACGGTAGATAAAGTCACCTTCAGATGGATGTGTGGTTTCAGATAGAAGCCAACCTGGATAAAGAGTCACCTACAGATGGATGTGTGGTTTCAGGGAGAAACCAGCTGTGAGCCTGGGACCAGGCACGGTGGATAAAGAGTCACCTACAGATGGATTTTTGGATTCAGGGAGAATCCAGTCTGGGACCAGATACGGTGGATAAAGACTCACCAAATCAAATCAAATCAAATTTTATTTGTCACATACACATGGTTAGCAGATGTTAATGCGAGTGTAGCGAAATGCTTGTGCTTCAAGTTCCGACAATGCAGAAATAACCAACAAGTAATCTAACCTAACAATTCCTAAACTACTGTCTTATACACAGTGTAAGGGGATAAAGAATATGTACATAAAGATATGAATAAGTGATGGTGCAGAGCAGCATAGGCAAGATACAGTAGATGGTATCGAGTACAGTATATACATATGAGATGAGTATGTAAACAAAGTGGCATAGTTAAAGTGGCTAGTGATACATGTATTACATAAGGATGCAGTAGATGATAGAGTACAGTATATGCGTATACATATGAGATGAATAATGTAGGGTATGTAAACATTATATTAGGTAGCATTGTTTAAAGTGGCTAGTGATATATTTTACATCCTTTCCCATCAATTCCCATTATTGAAGTAGCTGGAGTTGAGTCAGTGTGTTGGCAGCAGCCACTCAATGTTAGTGGTTGCTCTTTAACAGTCTGATGGCCTTGAGATAGAAGCTGTTTTTCAGTCTCTCTGTCCCAGCTTTGATGCACCTGTACTGACCTCGCCTTCTGGATGATAGCGTGGTGAACAGGCAGTGGCTCAGGTGGGTGTTGTCCTTAATGATCTTTATGGCCTTCCTGTAACATCGGGTGGTGTAGGTGTCCTGGAGGGCAGGTAGTTTGCCCCCGGTGATACGTTGTGCAGACCTCACTACCCTCTGGAGAGCCTTACGGTTGTGGGCGGAGCAGTTGCCGTACCAGGCGGTGATACAGCCCGCCAGGATGCTCTCGATTGTGCATCTGTAGAAGTTTGTGAGTGTTTTTGGTGACAAGCCGAATTTCTTCAGCCTCCTGAGGTTGAAGAGGCGCTGCTGCGCCTTCTTCACGATGCTGTCTGTGTGAGTGGACCAATTTAGTTTGTCTGTGATGTGTATGCCGAGGAACTTAAAACTTACTACCCTCTCCACTACTGTTCCATCGATGTGGACAGGGGGGTGTTCCCTCTGCTGTTTCCTGAAGTCCACAATCATCTCCTTAGTTTTGTTGACGTTGAGTGTGAGGTTATTGTCCTGACACCACACTCCGAGGGCCCTCACCTCCTCCCTGTAGGCCGTCTCGTCGTTGTTGGTAATCAAGCCTACCACTGTTGTGTCGTCAGTAAACTTGATGATTGAGTTGGAGGCGTAGGGTGGAGGTGATATGGTCCTTGACTAGTCTCTCAAAGCACTTCATGATGACGGAAGTGAGTGCTATGGGGCGGTAGTCATTTAGCTCAGTTACCTTGGCTTTCTTGGGAACAGGATCAATGGTGGCCCTCTTGAAGCATGTGGGAACAGCAGACTGGTATAGGGATTGATTGAATATGTCCGTAAACACACCAGCCAGCTGGTCTGCGCATGCTCTGAGGGCGCGGCTGGGGATGCCGTCTGGGCCTGCAGCCTTGCGAGGGTTAACACGTTTAAATGTTTTACTCACCTCGGCTGCAGTGAAGGAGAGACCGCATGCTTCCGTTGCAGGCCGTGTCAGTGGCACTGTATTGTCCTCAAAGCGGGCAAAAAAGTTATTTAGTCTGCCTGGGAGCAAGACATCCTGGTCCATGACTGGGCTGGATTTCTTCTTGTAGTCCGTGATTGACTGTAGACCCTGCCACATACCTCTTGTGTCTGAGCCGTTGAATTGAGATTCTACTTTGTCTCTATACTGACGCTTAGCTTGTTTGATAGCCTTACGGAGGGAATAGCTGCACTGTTTGTATTCGGTCATGTTACCAGTCACCTTGCTCTGATTAAAAGCAGTGGTTCGCGCTTTCAGTTTCACGCGTAGTACTACACCCTATTCCCTATAGGGCCCTGGTCAACAGTAGTACTACACCCTATTCCCTATAGGGCCCTGATCAACAGTACTGGACTATATAGGGTGCATTTTGGGCCTTGGCCCAAAAGTAGGCGGCAGCTCAGCTCAGGCTGTTTCGAGGAAAGCATTATAGCCAGAGGCAACCTGACCACATAATTACCACAAGAGGCCTACATTTCCTCTGTCCTCTGTCATAATGTGCGCCGTGTGTGTGTGTGTATGCCTGCTTGTGTGTTGTGTGTGTGTGTCATTATCCTCTCAGTAAGCCATACAAAGGCTCTGCCATCAGGCTGTGATCGCTCCACTCCTCCTCCTGATTGGTTGTTATCTAAATGAATCAATGCTCTATACCAGGCCCTTGACCACATAACCACCCTGAATACTGACAGGAAGTACTGAAGGTCAGGAGCGCTCTGCCTGGTGACCCTAGAGGTCACAGCAAGCTGAGCCCTGGGCTGCCACATGGACCTGAATGAGGTCTAACGATTTAGATGACATCTGTTACACACAGCCTGCTAAATATATATACACACACACACACACACACACACACACACACA
This sequence comes from Oncorhynchus masou masou, assembly GCF_036934945.1. Taxonomy (NCBI): domain Eukaryota; kingdom Metazoa; phylum Chordata; class Actinopteri; order Salmoniformes; family Salmonidae; genus Oncorhynchus; species Oncorhynchus masou. The sequence goes on from NC_088216.1 coordinate 92,582,412, forward strand.
CACACACACACACACACACACACACACACACACACAGACTATCACACACCGCATGCTAAAATAAACTGATGTGTTGGTAAGGACAGGTCTGCTGCCACACATCATCCTGGTTCCATCAATAGTCATTGGTATAATAAGGAATAATTAACTCCAGATGAGCATGAAGTTCCTATAACTGGAGAGATGGTTGATAGATAACCATGAGGTTCCTACATGTGGAGAGATGGTTGATGGATAACCATGAGGTTCCTACATGTGGAGAGATGGTTGATGGATAACCATGAGGTTCCTTCATGCGGAGAGATGGTTGATGGATAACCATGAGGTTCCTACATGTGGAGAGATGGTTGATGGATAACCATGAGGTTCCTTCATGCGGAGAGATGGTTGATGGATAACCATGAGGTTCCTACATGTGGAGAGATGGTTGATGGATAACCATGAGGTTCCTACAACTGGAGAGATGGTTGATAGATAACCATGAGGTTCCTACATGTGGAGAGATGGTTGATGGATAACCATGAGGTTCCTTCATGCGGAGAGATGGTTGATGGATAACCATGAGGTTCCTACATGTGGAGAGATGGTTGATGGATAACCATGAGGTTCCTTCATGCGGAGAGATGGTTGATGGATAACCATGAGGTTCCTACATGTGGAGAGATGGTTGATGGGTAACCATGAGGTTCCTACATCTGGAGAGATGGTTGATGGATAACCATGAGGTTCCTACATGTGGAGAGATGGTTGATGGATAACCATGAGGTTCCTACATGTGGAGAGATGGTTGATGGATAACCATGAGGTTCCTACATGTGGAGAGATGGTTGATGGATAACCATGAGGTTCCTACATGTGGAGAGATGGTTGATGGATAACCATGAGGTTCCTACATGTGGAGAGATGGTTGATGGATAACCATGAGGTTCCTTCATGCGGAGAGATGGTTGATGGATAACCATGAGGTTCCTACATGTGGAGAGATGGTTGATGGATAACCATGAGGTTCCTTCATGCGGAGAGATGGTTGATGGATAACCATGAGGTTCCTACATGTGGAGAGATGGTTGATGGATAACCATGAGGTTCCTACATCTGGAGAGATGGTTGATAGATAACCATGAGGTTCCTACATGTGGAGAGATGGTTGATGGATAACCATGAGGTTCCTACATGCGGAGAGATGGTTGATGGATAACCATGAGGTTCCTACATGTGGAGAGATGGTTGATGGATAACCATGAGGTTCCTACATGTGGAGAGATGGTTGATGGATAACCATGAGGTTCCTACATGTGGAGAGATGGTTGATGGATAACCATGAGGTTCTTACATCTGGAGAGATGGTTGATATATCTAGAAAGGTAATCGTTTATCCGAGTTAACTAAATGAGTTTTGTCTGTACATACAGACCTATACATGTAATAGTTTATAGATATAGTCTGATATACATTTAATTCATAAAGTATATCAATGTGAAGTTGATAAATACATCTATAAATGTAATAGTTTATAGATATAGTCGATGTTTGTTGATAAATATAGTACATGTATAAGGGTAACAATCTACATTTATTATTCCAATAATCATTTCTCATTTTATTTTAGAGTTCGATATAGCGCTCCCAGAAATGATCCTTTTGCCCCTGAGTCTAAGACACATGTTGCTGCTTGGTGTGGCATACAATTTCAATTAAATACTCCAATAAACATTGGCCAACAAAGCCCTGACCTTAAAGAGAGGACTGAAAAGCAACCTCCCTCCCATCCTACTGCATGTAAAGAGAGTAATTGTCCTTGGGAGACTCTCAGTTCCAGCAGAACACAATTTATACACCTCACATATACTTCCTCTTGAGCTAGCTAAATCAGTTCTATTGAAACGGATAAGTATTATTCAATGTAGTTATTATTTGATATAGCTTATATGAATTCATATAAATAAAGTTAGGAAATCTTTACTTTGGTTTATAAAAAAAATAGAAATTGACTTACATTTTTACTAAATAAACAACACATTTTAACTATGTCCTATGAAATTATAACACATAATTAATTATATAGCAAACTTAAATTGTTGGAATTTTATGAACCTGTAAATTTAAAAAATATATATATTTCAACCAATCTTCATATTATTTTGTTTCAAAAGATGTAAAGGTTATTTCGAGAGATTCTCCCAACTTTTCGTTGAGCCATAAACCCACTGGTGACTGAAAATAGCGATGAAGTAGACCAACAGGACAGATAGTTGTATCTGCGTGTTTCCAGCTTCAATACGTAGCAGATGAAGTAGAGCAACAGAACAGATGGTTGTATCTGCATGTTTCCAGCTTCAATACGTAGCAGATGAAGTAGACCAACAGAACAGATGGTTGTATCTGCGTGTTTCCAGCTTCAATAAGTAGCAGATGAAGTAGACCAACAGAACAGATGGTTGTATCTGCGTGTTTCCAGCTTCAACACGTAGCAGATGAAGTAGACCAACAGAACAGATGGTTGTATCTGCGTGTTTCCAGCTTCAATACGTAGAAGATGAAGTAGACCAACAGAACAGATGGTTGTATCTGCATGTTTCCAGCTTCAACACGTAGCAGATGAAGTAGACCAACAGAACAGATGGTTGTATCTGCGTGTTTCCAGCTTCAATACGTAGCAGATGAAGTAGACCAACAGAACAGATGGTTGTATCTGCGTGTTTCCAGCTTCAATACGTAGCAGATGAAGTAGACCAACAGAACACATGGTTGTATCTGCGTGTTTCCAGCTTCAATACGTAGCAGATGAAGTAGACCAACAGAACAGATGGTTGTATCTGCGTGTTTCCAGCTTCAATACGTAGCAGATGAAGTAGACCAACAGAACAGATGGTTGTATCTGCGTGTTTCCAGCTTCAACACGTAGCAGATGAAGTAGACCAACAGAACAGATGGTTGTATCTGCGTGTTTCCAGCTTCAATACGTAGAAGATGAAGTAGACCAACAGAACAGATGGTTGTATCTGCGTGTTTCCAGCTTCAACATGTAGCAGATGAAGTAGACCAACAGAACAGATGGTTGTATCTGCGTGTTTCCAGCTTCAATACGTAGCAGATGAAGTAGACCAACAGAACAGATGGTTGTATCTGCGTGTTTCCAGCTTCAATACGTAGCATATGAAGTAGAGCAACAGAACAGATGGTTGTATCTGCGTGTTTCCAGCTTCAATACGTAGCAGATGAAGTAGACCAACAGAACAGATGGTTGTATCTGCGTGTTTCCAGCTTCAATAAGTAGCAGATGTATTAGACCAACAGAACAGATGGTTGTATCTGCGTGTTTCCAGCTTCAACACGTAGCAGATGAAGTAGACCAACAGAACAGATTGTTGTATCTGCGTGTTTCCAGCTTCAATACGTAGAAGATGAAGTAGACCAACAGAACAGATGGTTGTATCTGTGTGTTTCCAGCTTCAACACGTAGCAGATGAAGTAGACCAACAGAACAGATGGTTGTATCTGCGTGTTTCCAGCTTCAATACGTAGCAGATGAAGTAGACCAACAGAACAGATGGTTGTATCTGCGTGTTTCCAGCTTCAATACGTAGCAGATGAAGTAGACCAACAGAACAGATGGTTGTATCTGCGTGTTTCCAGCTTCAATACGTAGCAGATGAAGTAGACCAACAGAACAGATGGTTGTATCTGCGTGTTTCCAGCTTCAATACGTAGCAGATGAAGTAGACCAACAGAACAGATGGTTGTATCTGCGTGTTTCCAGCTTCAACACGTAGCAGATGAAGTAGACCAACAGAACAGATGGTTGTATCTGCGTGTTTCCAGCTTCAATACGTAGAAGATGAAGTAGACCAACAGAACAGATGGTTGTATCTGCGTGTTTCCAGCTTCAACACGTAGCAGATGAAGTAGACCAACAGAACAGATGGTTGTATCTGCGTGTTTCCAGCTTCAATACGTAGCAGATGAAGTAGACCAACAGAACAGATGGTTGTATCTGCGTGTTTCCAGCTTCAATACGTAGCAGATGAAGTAGACCAACAGAACAGATGGTTGTATCTGCGTGTTTCCAGCTTCAATACGTAGCAGATGAAGTAGACCAACAGAACAGATGGTTGTATCTGCGTGTTTCCAGCTTCAATACGTAGCAGATGAAGTAGACCAACAGAACAGATGGTTGTATCTGCGTGTTTCCAGCTTCAATACGTAGCAGATGAAGTAGACCAACAGAACAGATGGTTGTATCTGCGTGTTTCCAGCTTCAACACGTAGCAGATGAAGTAGACCAACAGAACAGATGGTTGTATCTGCGTGTTTCCAGCTTCAATACGTAGAAGATGAAGTAGACCAACAGAACAGATGGTTGTATCTGCGTGTTTCCAGCTTCAACACGTAGCAGATGAAGTAGACCAACAGAACAGATGGTTGTATCTGCGTGTTTCCAGCTTCAATACGTAGCAGATGAAGTAGACCAACAGAACAGATGGTTGTATCTGCGTGTTTCCAGCTTCAATACGTAGCAGATGAAGTAGACCAACAGAACAGATGGTTGTATCTGCGTGTTTCCAGCTTCAATACGTAGCAGATGAAGTAGACCAACAGAACAGATGGTTGTATCTGCGTGTTTCCAGCTTCAATACGTAGCAGATGAAGTAGACCAACAGAACAGATGGTTGTATCTGCGTGTTTCCAGCTTCAATACGTAGCAGATGAAGTAGACCAACAGAACAGATGGTTGTATCTGCGTGTTTCCAGCTTCAATACGTAGCAGATGAAGTAGACCAACAGAACAGATGGTTGTATCTGCGTGTTTCCAGCTTCAATACGTAGCAGATGAAGTAGACCAACAGAACAGATGGTTGTATCTGCGTGTTTCCAGCTTCAATACGTAGCAGATGAAGTAGACCAACAGAACAGATGGTTGTATCTGCGTGTTTCCAGCTTCAATACGTAGCAGATGAAGTAGACCAACAGAACAGATGGTTGTATCTGCGTGTTTCCAGCTTCAATATGTAGCAGATGAAGTAGACCAACAGAACAGATGGTTGTATCTGCGTGTTTCCAGCTTCAATACGTAGCAGATGAAGTAGAGCAACAGAACAGATGGTTGTATCTGCGTGTTTCCAGCTTCAATACGTAGCAGATGAAGTAGACCAACAGAACAGATGGTTGTATCTGCGTGTTTCCAGCTTCAATACGTAGCAGATGAAGTAGACCAACAGAACAGATGGTTGTATCTGCGTGTTTCCAGCTTCAATACGTAGCAGATGAAGTAGACCAACAGAACAGATGGTTGTATCTGCGTGTTTCCAGCTTCAATACGTAGCATATGAAGTAGACCAACAGAACAGATGGTTGTATCTGCGTGTTTCCAGCTTCAATACGTAGCAGATGAAGTAGACCAACAGAACAGATGGTTGTATCTGCGTGTTTCCAGCTTCAATACGTAGCAGATGAAGTAGACCAACAGAACAGATGGTTGTATCTGCGTGTTTCCAGCTTCAATACGTAGCAGATGAAGTAGACCAACAGAACAGATGGTTGTATCTGCGTGTTTCCAGCTTCAATACGTAGCAGATGAAGTAGACCAACAGAACAGATGGTTGTATCTGCGTGTTTCCAGCTTCAATACGTAGCAGATGAAGTAGACCAACAGAACAGATGGTTGTATCTGCGTGTTTCCAGCTTCAATACGTAGCAGATGAAGTAGACCAACAGAACAGATGGTTGTATCTGCGTGTTTCCAGCTTCAATACGTAGCAGATGAAGTAGACCAACAGAACAGATGGTTGTATCTGCGTGTTTCCAGCTTCAATACGTAGCAGATGAAGTAGACTAACAGAACAGATGGTTGTATCTGCGTGTTTCCAGCTTCAATACGTAGCAGATGAAGTAGACCAACAGAACAGATGGTTGTATCTGCGTGTTTCCAGCTTCAATACGTAGCAGATGAAGTAGACCAACAGAACAGATGGTTGTATCTGCGTGTTTCCAGCTTCAATACGTAGCAGATGAAGTAGACCAACAGAACAGATAGTTGTATCTGCGTGTTTCCAGCTTCAATACGTAGCAGATGAAGTAGACCAACAGAACAGATAGTTGTATCTGCGTGTTTCCAGCTTCAATACGTAGCAGATGAAGTAGACCAACAGAACAGATAGTTGTATCTGCGTGTTTCCAGCTTCAATACGTAGCAGATTAAGTAGACCAACAGAACAGATGGTTGTATCTGCGTGTTTCCAGCTTCAATATGTAGCTGGTCTCAGGACGCTTCCCAAATGGCGCCATATTCTCAAAATAGTGCACTTCCTAAGATTCATCATTGTGCTTGATGGTTTTTGTGACTGTACTTGAAGAAATGTTCAAAGTTCTTGAAATTTTCCGGATTGACTGACCTTCATGTCTTAAAATATTTAAGGACTGTCCGTTTCTCTTTGATTAATTGAGCTGTTCTTGCCATAATATGGAATGTTTTTTTTTTACCAAATAGGGTTATCTTCTGTATTCCACCACAACCTTGTCACAACACAACTGATAGTGCATTAAGAAGGAAAGAAATTCCACAAATTAACTTTTAACAAGGCACACCTGTTAATTGAAATATATTCCAGGTGACTACCTCATGAAGCTGGTTGAGATAATACCAAGAGTGTGCAAAGATACATCAAGGCAAGGGACGGCTACTTTGAAGAATCTCAAATATAAAATATATTTTGATTTGTTTAACACTTTGGTTACTACAATACATTATTCCATACTTGTTATTTCATAGTTCTGAAAAAAAGAAAAAAAGAAAAAAAAAAGTTAAAACCTGGAATGGGTAGGTGTGTCCAAACCTTTGACGGGTACTGTATATACATACATACACACACACACATATATACCAATTGTCCAAAATAGGATATAGTCAAATATATATATTTTCACAACTTGTGTATTTCTTTGTTTTGGACAAATGTAGTATTTCCATTTAAAATATTTTTTTTAGGATTGATAAATTCATATTTGATTATACCTGCAAATATCAACTTCTCATCTATACTGATACATGTGTGTGTGGGCATGCTGTGCTGCCACATGCGCATGTGTGTGTATGGGTTTATGTGTAGTGAGTAATGAACCCAGGCCACAGGGTTCAACACGCTCTTATTTGGGTGGGCTCGCCCTCTGCTGTCACGACAGGCCTCTCCTTGATGGGTGGGCTCGCCCTCTGCTGTCACGACAGGCCTCTCCTTGATGGGTGGGCTCCCCCCTCTGCTGTCACGACAGGCCTCTCCTTGATGGGTGGGCTCGCCCTCTGCTGTCACGACAGGCCTCTCCTTGATGGGTGGGCTCGCCCTCTGCTGTCACGACAGGCCTCTCCTTGATGGGTGGGCTCCCCCTCTGCTGTCACGACAGGCCTCTCCTTGATGGGTGGGCTCGCCCTCTGCTGTCACGACAGGCCTCTCCTTGATGGGTGGGCTCGCCCTCTGCTGTCACGACAGGCCTCTCCTTGATGGGTGGGCTCCCCCTCTGCTGTCACGACAGGCCTCTCCTTGATGGGTGGGCTCCCCTCTGCTGTCACGACAGGCCTCTCCTTGATGGGTGGGCTCGCCCTCTGCTGTCACGACAGGCCTCTCCTTGATGGGTGGGCTCGCCCTCTGCTGTCACGACAGGCCTCTCCTTGATGGGTGGGCTCCCCCTCTGCTGTCACGACAGGCCTCTCCTTGATGGGTGGGCTCGCCCTCTGCTGTCACGACAGGCCTCTCCTTGATGGGTGGGCTCGCCCTCTGCTGTCACGACAGGCCTCTCCTTGATGGGTGGGCTCGCCCTCTGCTGTCACGACAGGCCTCTCCGTGATGGGAGTGAGAAATTAAGGATGAAGTTGTGTTTTCCAGTTGAGCTTCTCAGGCCTGTCAAAGGTTATGGAAACATGGCACCATGAAAACACTAAAACACTGTCTCTATGTTGGGGTTAGGGACAGAGACTAACCTGTAGTTTCCTCCAACACCATGACTACTGCTCCAGAGACTAACCTGTAGTTTCCTCCAACACCATGACTACTGCTCCAGAGACTAACCTGTAGTTTCCTCCAACACCATGACTACTGCTCCAGAGACTAACCTGTAGTTTCCTCCAACACCATGACTACTGCTCCAGAGACTAACCTGTAGTTTCCTCCAACATCATGACTACTGCTCCAGAGACTAACCTGTAGTTTCCTCCAACACCATGACTACTGCTCCAGAGACTAACCTGTAGTTTCCTCCGTCACCATGACTACTGCTCCAGAGACTAACCTGTAGTTTCCTCCGTCACCATGACTACTGCTCCAGAGACTAACCTGTAGTTTCCTCCGTCACCATGACTACTGCTCCAGAGACTAACCTGTAGTTTTCTCCATCACCATGACTACTGCTCCAGAGACTAACCTGTAGTTTCCTCCATCACCATGACTACTACTCCAGAGACTAACCTGTAGTTTCCTCCAACACCATGACTACTGCTCCAGAGACTAACCTGTAGTTTCCTCCAACACCATGACTACTGCTCCAGAGACTAACCTGTAGTTTCCTCCAACACCATGACTACTGCTCCAGAGACTAACCTGTAGTTTCCTCCAACATCATGACTACTGCTCCAGAGACTAACCTGTAGTTTCCTCCAACACCATGACTACTGCTCCAGAGACTAACCTGTAGTTTCCTCCGTCACCATGACTACTGCTCCAGAGACTAACCTGTAGTTTCCTCCGTCACCATGACTACTGCTCCAGAGACTAACCTGTAGTTTCCTCCGTCACCATGACTACTGCTCCAGAGACAAACCTGTAGTTTTCTCCATCACCATGACTACTGCTCCAGAGACTAACCTGTAGTTTCCTCCATCACCATGACTACTACTCCAGAGACTAACCTGTAGTTTCCTCCAACACCATGACTACTGCTCCAGAGACTAACCTGTAGTTTCCTCCAACACCATGACTACTGCTCCAGAGACTAACCTGTAGTTTCCTCCAACACCATGACTACTGCTCCAGAGACTAACCTGAAGTTTCCTCCAACATCATGACTACTGCTCCAGAGACTAACCTGTAGTTTCCTCCAACACCATGACTACTGCTCCAGGGACTAACCTGTAGTTTCCTCCGTCACCATGACTACTGCTACAGAGACTAACCTGTAGTTTCCTCCATCACCATGACTACTACTCCAGAGTCTAACCTGTAGTTTCCTCCAACACCATGACTACTGCTCCAGAGACTAACCTGTAGTTTCCTCCATCACCATGACTACTGCTCCAGAGACTAGCCTGTAGTTTCCTCCATCACCATGACTACTGCTCCAGAGACTAACCTGTAGTTTCCTCCATCACCATGACTACTGCTCCAGTGACTAACCTGTAGTTTCCTCCATCACCATGACTACTGCTCCAGAGACTAACCTGTAGTTTCCTCCATCACCATGACTACTGCTCCAGAGACTAACCTGTCGTTTCCTCCATCACCATGACTACTGCTCCGGAGACTAACCTGTAGTTTCCTCCATCACCATGACTACTGCTCCAGAGACTAACCTGTAGTTTCCTCCAACACCATGTCTACTGCTCCAGAGACTAACCTGTAGTTTCCTCCGTCACCATGACTACTGCTCCAGAGACTAACCTGTAGTTTCCTCCGTCACCATGACTACTGCTCCAGAGACTAACCTGTAGTTTCCTCCGTCACCATGACTACTGCTCCAGAGACTAACCTGTAGTTTTCTCTGTCACCATGACTACTGCTCCAGAGACTAACCTGTAGTTTCCTCCATCACCATGACTACTACTCCAGAGACTAACCTGTAGTTTCCTCCAACACCATGACTACTGCTCCAGAGACTAACCTGTAGTTTCCTCCAACACCATGACTACTGCTCCAGAGACTAACCTGTAGTTTCCTCCAACACCATGACTACTGCTCCAGAGACTAACCTGTAGTTTCCTCCAACACCATGACAATCCCTGATCCTCTCTGCGGGAATAAAAGACTGAGTCGCAATGTTTTCATCACAAACAGAAACAGGCAGCTAAAAAGTGAAGTGACTGAATATGGGGGCCAACACCCCATTATAACCCTCTAAATCATTCCTTAGCTGAATCAGGCTGGCTTATTAACACTGACAGCCTTGAACCTGCAGAATGGAGGGAATAAAAGTTTGTGGAGGCCAGAGCAATGATATCGAAACATTCCTTCAGCAACAGTAATGCACACACACACGGCGGCCACACAGAGACAAAGCTAACCTGACATTCTTGTGTAATTAAGCCATCTCTCTTACAGCACGTTCCTCTAGACCAAAGGGGACCAGCCAGGAACACCGGGGGGGGCAACAGAGCACTGCTATAGGTCGTGTCCCAATTGGAAACCTAGTCAATGGGCCAGGGCCCATAGTGCACTATATATGGTTCAGAGGGCTCTGATCAACAGTAGTGCACTATATAAGGAATAGGATGCCATTTGGGACACAGATATAGAGGCCTGCTGCTGGCCACTCACATCTGTAATCACTATTCAACACACAATGACCATGAAGGCAGTTTAAGTCTAACACTCAGCAGACACAGTGTTTAGAGCAGTGATGGTTAAATTGTAATCCCACTTGCCCTTTCAGGGGGACAGAGAAGACACACATAATAGTAGTGGAGTAAACAAACTACATGACTGAAATAAATCCTTGTCTGACGTATTAACTGTCTTACGATAATGATGAGGATGTATTTAATGTGGTTCGTTTACCCTAACATACCCTAAGGGAACATTTCGACAATCACCGTATGGTTAGTGAGAAAGTCCCTATTGGAACTGTACGGTCCCTTACTAGACGTCCGAAAACATTTTAGAAATTCGGGGACGGCGTCGGGCCGAGCGGTAGGGCCAGACCTACCGGGAAGTCATCAAATGAACTTTGTCGGACATTCGGTTTTCGTTTAATAAAATAAACAAATTTTAGCCCATTTTTGCGCAATGCCGGAATATCCCACAAGAGGGCATAAGCAATCATATTGCTATTGGACAAAACATCCCGAATCACGACGTGCCATATCTCGGAAACCGAAAATATTTCGAAGCCGAAACTTGGTGAGCGTAGGTTTGGCATTATGGGAAGATGGCCCCGAACAAGATGGCGTCTAGGCCTCAACGGTTTTTGAGTTATGGCCATATTTCTGGGATTAAAGGTCCAAAATGAAAATAGAGAAAAGATTTTTTCACTTCACGTCAAAGTCAAGGAGCCTCCGGTGTCAATAAAAAAAATCGGCCATTTATCTATCGTCATTTACGAGAAATCGTACGGTGACCAGATCGTGATGTTCAGATATAGGTGGGTTTTTTTTCAACGGTTACAGATCCAGTTGCAGGGTGTTCATACGAGTATTTTTAAAATGTGCTGCGGAGCTCTGCGACATTTCTGTGATTTTCTATGATTTTCTGAAATAACACACACTCACTAAACCCTCCGTAAATAACTCAGTTCTTAACGTAAAGACTTAAAACTCAGGATTCTGTAAAGGCATACCCCAATGAGGATATGAGTTTATTTATAGCTTCCTGTGCCAACCGGAAGTGCCATAATTGGCGTCTCAGGGGCTGTTTGGAAGGGTTAAAAAAATCAGATCTGTCCAAAACTTCATATGTGTGATTAGACAACCCCCATGAACTGTAAATCAGTCATTTTTCCCAACAGATGTCAAAGAAAAGCTCTCACACACACACACACAGCAAGGATGGAGTGACAAAGCGTGGTGTTTAAAGACACAGAGAGCAGGCAATGGCATAAACATAATCCCAAGGCCGTGCCGAGTCCAACGAGGTGCCCCGCTTGACCGTAGCTCACTCGGTCTGAGCGCAGCGACCATGAGAAAAATAGGCCCACAATGAAGCCTGCACCACAATGTCATTTGATTTTGGGTGACAGCGGCGGAACCGTTAGGTTTAGAAGGACAATTCAAACACAGGACTGTTCCTAAGGTCCTCCCGATCTGTGCAAGCCTAACCTTGACTGTGTGGCATTAACCTTTCACAGTTAAAAGAAGGTGTTTACAAAAAAACAGTGTGCATTGACTTCTCTCCCCATAGGAATACATTGCCTGCTCCCTAAATACAACCTGGGGTCTTTATGGGTTATGAATGCTGTATGAACCTGTCTTCTATGACATTCCATCAGACCACTATGAGGTCTACCTGTGTCGATTCTAAGCTTCCTGGAGCAACCGGAAGTGGTTAGATTGACCCAAAAGGTATTTGGATGTACATCACCTCGAAAGGTGCCGAGGCCTCTGCATTATTCAACCCTGTGTAGATCAGTCAATTCTCAACTTAAAGACTTAAAACTCAGGATTCCCTAGGTTTCTATGTCAGTCAAGACATGTGTGTATTTATAGCTTCCTGTGCCAACCGGAAGTGCCATAATTGGTGACTCAGGGGCTGTTTGGAAGGGTTAAAAAAATCAGATCTGTCCAAAACTTCATATGTGTGATTAGACAACCCCCATGAACTGTAAATCAGTCATTTTTCCCAACAGATGTCAAAGAAAAGCTCTCACACACACACACAGCAAGGATGGAGTGACAAAGCGTGGTGTTTAAAGACACAGAGAGCAGGCAATGGCATAAACATAATCCCAAGGCCGTGCCGAGTCCAACGAGGTGCCCCTCTTGACCGTAGCTCGCTCGGTCTGAGCGCAGCGACCATGAGAAAAATAGGCCCACAATGATGCCTGCACCACAATGTCATTGGATTTTGGGTGACAGCGGCGGAACCGTTAGGTTTAGAAGGACAATTCAAACACAGGACTGTTCCTAAGGTCCTCCCGATCTGTGCAAGCCTAACCTTGACTGTGTGGCATTAACCTTTCACAGTTAAAAGAAGGTGTTTACAAAAAAACAGTGTGCATTGACTTCTCTCCCCATAGGAATACATTGCCTGCTCCCCTAAATACAACCTGGAGTCTTTATGGGTTATGAATGCTGTATGAACCTGTCTTCTATGACATTCCATCAGACCACTATGAGGTCTACCTGTGTCGATTCTAAGCTTCCTGGAGCAACCGGAAGTGGTTAGATTGACCCAAAAGGTATTTGGATGTACATCACCTCGAAAGGTGCCGAGGCCTCTGCATTATTCAACCCTGTGTAGATCAGTCAATTCTCAACTTAAAGACTTAAAACTCAGGATTCCCTAGGTTTCTATGTCAGTCAAGACATGTGTGTATTTATAGCTTCCTGTGCCAACCGGAAGTGCCATAATTGGTGACTCAGGGGCTGTTTGGAAGGGTTAAAAAAATCAGATCTGTCCAAAACTTCATATGTGTGATTAGACAACCCCCATGAACTGTAAATCAGTCATTTTTCCCAACAGATGTCAAAGAAAAGCTCTCACACACACACACAGCAAGGATGGAGTGACAAAGCGTGGTGTTTAAAGACACAGAGAGCAGGCAATGGCATAAACATAATCCCAAGGCCGTGCCGAGTCCAACGAGGTGCCCCTCTTGACCGTAGCTCGCTCGGTCTGAGCGCAGCGACCATGAGAAAAATAGGCCCACAATGATGCCTGCACCACAATGTCATTGGATTTTGGGTGACAGCGGCGGAACCGTTAGGTTTAGAAGGACAATTCAAACACAGGACTGTTCCTAAGGTCCTCCCGATCTGTGCAAGCCTAACCTTGACTGTGTGGCATTAACCTTTCACAGTTAAAAGAAGGTGTTTACAAAAAAACAGTGTGCATTGACTTCTCTCCCCATAGGAATACATTGCCTGCTCCCCTAAATACAACCTGGGGTCTTTATGGGTTATGAATGCTGTATGAACCTGTCTTCTATGACATTCCATCAGACCACTATGAGGTCTACCTGTGTCGATTCTAAGCTTCCTGGAGCAACCGGAAGTGGTTAAATTGACCCAAAAGGTATTTGGATGTACATCACCTCGAAAGGTGCCGAGGCCTCTGCATTATTCAACCCTGTGTAGATCAGTCAATTCTCAACTTAAAGACTTAAAACTCAGGATTCCCTAGGTTTCTATGTCAGTCAAGACATGTGTGTATTTATAGCTTCCTGTGCCAACCGGAAGTGCCATAATTGGTGACTCAGGGGCTGTTTGGAAGGGTTAAAAAAATCAGATCTGTCCAAAACTTCATATGTGTGATTAGACAACCCCCATGAACTGTAAATCAGTCATTTTTCCCATAAAAATTCAAAGAAAAAATAAATCACACAGATACACAACTTGGATGGAGGGACGTATTGGGGTGTGTAGAGACTGACAGGCAGTGCCTCCAATAGTTAGCTTTGTTCGAGCTAAAAAGAACCGTCAGACCTAGAGTTCCGAAACTTTAGAATCCTGTTCTAGACCTCAGGTAGATAGTGCGTGGTGAGTTACGGCGCTCTAGAATGTTCTCGGACCGAGAAACAGCGTCGAACATTTGCAATGACTTCAATTCATTTTGACCATTACGAAAATGGCGACATTTAGAAATGTCCCAGAGACACAAGACTAGGTGCATTGTGACCGTCTTGGCCCATAGAGACAGAACCCAACATCTCGGTCCGATAGCTCATTCAAGGACCCCGTAGCAAGGCATTGAAAAAAGTGGATTTTCAGCACCAATTAGGCTTTTACTCGGACACCAAATGACCTATCGGGCCGAAACTCGGGATTCGGGGTCGCCTCACATAGGACTACACATAATGTCCGAACTGGCCCCGCAGCTAGAAAGTAACTATGTGTTTTATGGTTTTTTAATGTTTTGTACCGAAGGCCTTGTGAATTTTGGGCCAGCTCTGAAGTATGTTATACTTGGCTCCTAAATGAGTTGGGAAAAGTGGGTTTGGTGTCAGTTTGTATCCGTTTGGTGTCAGAATGATATCAAATTGACTGATGGACGGTGACTTGCAGGTGACTCTTGTCCATTAGCAATATGTTTAAGCGGTGAGGTACCATCACCAAAAGCGACATTCTGAAATCAACCCAAACGAGCGATGGAGAGGTACCAGTATCACTGCCCAGACATCCCTATGTCATCGGGCCAGTCAATTTGGCATTCCTGCATGATTTTTATGGCATGACAAATTGGTAATGGTGACTGCCCAGTTAACCATATGGCAAATGCACAGTGACTTTGAAAGAGTGAGAAAAATCACCAAATGGACATTCTGGAATCAACCCTAACGAGTGATGGAGAGGTACCAGAATCACTGCCAAGCCATCCCGACTTCATCGGGCCAGTCAATTTGGCATTCCTGCACAAATTTTCAGTGACTTTGCAAAAGTAAGGAACATTTGCAATATGTTTTAACAGTGAGGTACCATCACCAAAAGCGACATTCTGAAATCAACCCAAACGAGCAATGGAGAGGTACCAGTATCACTGCCCAGCCATCCTGAGGTCATCGGGCCAGTCAATTTGGCATTCCTGCATGATTTTTATGGCATGACAAATTGGTGATGGTGACTGCCCAGTTAACCATATGGCAAATGCACAGTGACTTTGAAAGAGTGAGAAAAATCACCAAATGGACATTCTGGAATCAACCCTAACGAGTGATGGAGAGGTACCAGAATCACTGCCAAGCCATCCCGAGTTCATCGGGCCAGTCAATTGGCATTCCTGCAAAAATTTTCAGTGACTTTGCAAAAGTAAGGAACATTTGCAATATGTTTTAACAGTGAGGTACCATCACCAAAAGCGACATTCTGAAATCAACCCAAACGAGCCATGGAGAGGTACCAGTATCACTGCCCAGCCATCCCGAGGTCATCGGGCCAGTCAATTTGGCATTCCTGCAAAAATTTTCAGTGACTTTGCAAAAGTAAGGAACATTTGCAATATGTTTTAACAGTGAGGTACCATCACCAAAAGCGACATTCTGAAATCAACCCAAACGAGCCATGGAGAGGTACCAAAATCACTGCCCAGCCATCCTGAGGTCATCGGGCCAGTCAATTTGGCATTCCTGCATGATTTTTATGGCATGACAAATTGGTGATGGTGACTGCCCAGTTAACCATATGGCAAATGCACAGTGACTTTGCAAAAGTGAGAAAACATGACCAAATGGACATTCTGAAATCAACACAAACAATGGCATGACCATAGTGTCCAGACTGTGCCGAGTCCAACGAGGTGCCCCGCTTGACCGTAGCTCGCTCGGTCTGAGCGCGGCGACCATGAGAAAAATAGGCCCAATATGAAGCCTTCACCAGTGCGTCATTTGATTTTGGGTGACAGCGGCGGAACCGTTAGGTTTAGAAAGACAATTCAACCACAGGACTGTTCCTAAGGTCCTCCTGATCTGTCCAAGCCTATCCTTGACCGTGTGACATTAACCCTTCACAGTCAAAAGAAGGTGTTTACATAAAAACTGTGTTCATTGACTTCTCTCCCCATAGGAATACATTGGCTGCTCCACTAAATACAACCTGGAGTCTATATGGGTTATGAATGCTGTATGAACCTGTCTTTGGTACCAGTCCATCAGACCACTATAAGGTCTACCTGTGTCGATTCTAAGCTTCCTGGACCAACCGGAAGTGGTCCAAATCGCCCTAAAAGTGTATACCCATACACTGCCTGCAATTTGATGGACATAGTGCATTGAACCCTGTGTAAATCAGTCAGTTTTAATGGTAAAGACTTAAAACTCAGGATTCTCTAATGGAATAGCCCAATGAGGATGTATGTTGAGTTACAGCTTCCTGTGCCAACCGGAAGTGCCATAATTGGTGTCTCATGGGCTGTTTGGAGGGGTTAAAAATATCAGATCTTTCCAAAACTTCATATATATGATTAGGCAACCCCCATGAACTGTAAATCAGTCATTTTTCCCATAAAAATTCAAAGGAAAACTAAATCACACAGATACACAACATGGATGGAGGGACGTATCATTGGGGTGCGTAGAGACTGACAGTGCCTCCAATAGTTAGCTTTGAATGATATCAAATTGACTGATGGACAGTGACTTGCAGGTGACTCTTGTCCATTAGCAATATGTTTAAGCGGTGAGGTACCATCACCAAAAGCGACATTCTGAAATCAACCCAAAAGAGCCATGGAGAGGTACCAGTATCACTGCCCAGCCATCCCGAGGTCATCGGGCCAGTCAATTTGGCATTCCTGCGTGATTTTTATAGCATGACAAATTGGTAATGGTGACTGCCCAGTTAACCATATGGCAAATGCACAGTGACTTTGAAAGAGTGAGAAAAATCACCAAATGGACATTCTGGAATCGACCCTAACGAGTGATGGAGAGGTACCAGAATCACTGCCAAGCCATCCCGAGTTCATCGGGCCAGTCAATTTGGCATTCCTGCACAAATTTTCAGTGACTTTGCAAAAGTAAGGAACATTTGCAATATGTTTAAGCGGTGAGGTACCATCACCAAAAGCGACATTCTGAAATCAACCCAAACGAGCGATGGAGAGGTACCAAAATCACTGCCCAGCCATTCCTATGTCATCGGGCCAGTCAATTTGGCATTCCTGCATGATTTTTATGGCATGACAAATTGGTGATGGTGACTGCCCAGTTAACCATATGGCAAATGCACAGTGACTTTGCAAAAGTGAGAAAACATGACCAAATGGACATTCTGAAATCAACACAAACAATGGCATCACCATAGTGTCCAGACTATGCCGAGTCCAACGAGGTGCCCCGCTTGACCGTAGCTCGCTCGGTCTGAGCGCGGCGACCATGAGAAAAATAGGCCCAATATGAAGCCTTCACCAGTACGTCATTTGATTTTGGGTGACAGCGGCGGAACCGTTAGGTTTAGAAAGACAATTCAACCACAGGACTGTTCCTAAGGTCCTCCTGATCTGTCCAAGCCTATCCTTGACCGTGTGACATTAACCCTTCACAGTCAAAAGAAGGTGTTTACATAAAAACTGTGTTCATTGACTTCTCTCCCCATAGGAATATATTGGCTGCTCCACTAAATACAACCTGGAGTCTATATGGGTTATGAATGTTGTATGAACCTGTCTTTGGTACCAGTCCATCAGACCACTATAAGGTCTACCTGTGTCGATTCTAAGCTTCCTGGACCAACCGGAAGTGGTCCAAATCGCCCTAAAAGTGTATACCCATACACTGCCTGCAATTTGATGGACATAGTGCATTGAACCCTGTGTAAATCAGTCAGTTTTCATGGTAAAGACTTAAAACTCAGGATTCTCTAATGGAATACCCCAATGAGGATGTATGTTGAGTTACAGCTTCCTGTGCCAACCGGAAGTGCCATAATTGGTGTCTCATGGGCTGTTTGGAGGGGTTAAAAAAATCAGATCTTTCCAAAACTTCATATATATGATTAGGCAACCCCCATGAACTGTAAATCAGTCATTTTTCCCATAAAAATTCAAAGGAAAACTAAATCACACAGATACACAACATGGATGGAGGGACGTATCATTGGGGTGCGTAGAGACTGACAGTGCCTCCAATAGTTAGCTTTGAATGATATCAAATTGACTGATGGACGGTGACTTGCAGGTGACTCTTGTCCATTAGCAATATGTTTAAGCGGTGAGGTACCATCACCAAATGGACATTCTGAAATCAAGCCAAACGAGCGATGGAGAGGTTCCAGAATCACTGCCCAGCCATCCCGAGTTCATCGGGCCAGTCAATTTGGCATTCCTGCATGATTTTTATGGCATGACAAATTGGTGATGGTGAATGCCCAGTTAACCATATGGCAAATGCACAGTGACTTTGCAAAAGTGAGAAAACATAAACAAATGGACATGATGAAATCAACACCACGAGTGATTGAAAGGAACAACAATCACTGCCCGGCCATCCCGAGTTCATCAGGCCAGTCAATTTTGCATTTCTGAAGGATTTTTGAGCATGTCAAATTTCTTATGACATTTGGCCCCCACAAAACATATGCCTTATGCACAAGCAAAAAAAAAAAAAAACATTATGATAATAAAATATGACTAAAGTATGTTGATACAGTTCTTATACTTGTGTAACTGACACAAAATTCGAAAATTTTTCGAAAAACGGTCCAGAAAGCACTTTTTTAGGGGTGTGTGAAGTTTTTTATGAAATTTAATAATTTTTGACTTTTGACTTCTGACTTCCTATGAAATCATATTGCAGATGGACAAAACACATGCAATATGCGCAAGTAAAAAAAAAAAAAAATTATGATAATAAAATATGACTAAAGTATGTTGATACAGTTCTTATACGTGTGTAACTGACACAAAATGCGAAAAAAAAAAATTCGAAAAACGGTCCAGAAAGCACTTTTTTAGGGGTGTGTGAAGATTTTTATGAAATTTTATAATTTTTGACTTTTGACTTCTGACTTCCTATGAAATCATATTGCAAATGGACAAAACATATGCAATATGCGCAAGTAAAAAAATCAAAAAAATTATGATAATAAAATTGGACAAAAGTATTTTCATACAGTTCTTATACATGTGTAATTGTCAAAAAAAGCGAAAGAATTTCGAAAAACGGTCCAGAAAGCACTTTTTTAAGGGGTGATACGTTTTTTTCAAAAAAATTCGTTTTTCAAAATTTGGCTTTTTGGATGTTGACTTGGAGTCCAATACCAATATGAAAAACCATGGTGGAGTGCAATCGCCATCTGTTGGATTTTTGAAGTGTTACAACTGGCAATACCCATATGGCAATAGAAGTAAACTTTGCATGAATCAACGCCGCTTTGGGTGGTATTGGCCAATGTGTACATGGTTTGTCCTATGCCAATAACTTGCCATTCATTTTTGTCCACTACGGGGTGAA